>NW_027466977.1:662500-695000 GCF_046128005.1 Genypterus blacodes
GTTATGGCAACTGATCCATGTTAAGAGGCAGCCGGCAGCCATTTCCCAGGTGTGTGTCCAGGCCGGAGACGAGAGTCTGACATTTATGCTAAAGGTCTCTAAAGGCTTTCTTCTTCTCTTATTACTTAAGGAACCTTCCAGAGTCCGTCTGCACCCGGAGGTCCAACGTCTGTAACGTGATCAAAGTGTGATGACATCATATGTGAGCGGGGAACAGAATCACCTGCGAGGTTGTTGGAGCGCGGTGGCATTTGGAAAGCATCTCACACACACACACACACACACACACACACAGACTGAGAGCGAGTGTTTGCTCCCCGGGTGTCAGTCCAGCGGTGATGATGTGTCACATGGCGATAACACGCCGGCTCTCTGTGAAGCTGCAAACTGCCTGACAACCAATCGCAACATCAATAAGTAAAGACTCTCTGGTAGCTGCTCACAACACGAGGAAGAGCTTGAAAGGATGGATTCAAGTTTTGGAGAGAGAGAGAGAGAGAGAGAGAGAGAGAGAGAGAGAGAGAGAGAGAGAGAGAGAGAGAGACGAGAGACGAAGCACAACCTTTTGATCTGTGAAAGGTCGGGGGAGGGTGTGTGTGTGTGTGTGTGTGTGTGTGTGTGTGTGTGTGTGTGTGTGTGTGTGTTGGGGGGGGGTAAAGTGTTCCTGTCCATCAGTCCAACACCAAAATGTCACCAGGAAGTGAACAGGGCAGCAACAAGGCGTAGCTGCAGGGTAAGAGGAGGAGGAGGAGGAGGAGGAGGAGGAGGAGGAGGAGAGGAAACACTGGAGAGGCTTCATGGGTCAGAAGGAAACTTAACTTACATCTATACTCACACAAGAGAGAAGAGAGAGAAGAGAGATGACTTTATAAGCTTTACACAGATCTGCGGTGCATTCTGGGTAATTGTCTCGTTGCATTCGTCCAACTTAAGCTTTACACTTTCTAATCCAAAGAGGACTCTGCAACTTTAAGAGGAAGAAGAAGTTTGTTAAGTATAAAGCTAAGAGAGTCCTCAGAACCACCCGGGACCAGAATGGGATTCAATCCCAGGACCTTCTTGCGTCTGGCTTGCTTTTGCTGTCTGTGTGGAGACTGGAGCTCCAAAGTTCCTCCCCGCCTGGTGTCCATGTGTGAACTCGGCTCTGCTGCTGTAACCTTCATCTTCCTCTTCACCCCCTTCATGACATGACTGTGATCTTAGTGTGATCTTAGCAGGACGCCCACTCCCGGGGACAGACGGCACACGGTGCTACAGACGGAGACGCCATCGTCTCCCTGTGGACCCACGAGCACCGAACCGCACGTCTGTAACTCTTCTTCTTCTGGCGTCACGGTTCTCAATCCGCGCACGTTTCTGCCGCACACGCTGAGAATCTGAGCCGGGGCTTCTGCGGCAGATCAGCTGTGTGTGTGAGCTACAGGAGAAGGAGGAGGAGAAGAAGAAGAAGGAGCTCTGCAATAAGCTGAGTCTGTGTGTTTGAACCCGTCGCGGCTCCCCGGTGCCAGAGCTCAGTCTGATTCTTCTAATCTCCAGCCACCATGATGGCCGCCATGCTCCCTTCAGAGCTTCTTCTTCTCTTTCTGCAAAGCGTTCGTATTTTACATTACATTACGATCATTTGGCAGACTCTTTTATCCAAAGCGACTTACATTACATTACCACCCTTCGCAGAGGGGGGAGCAATTGAGGGTTCGGTGCCTTGCTCAGGGGCACCTCGGCAGGGGCTCGAACCGGCGACCCTCCGGTTCCCAAGCGGAAGCACTACCCACTGAGCCACTGCCTCCCATTTTAAAACACAGCTGTACAGTCACTCCTCTTGTTTCTTCCCTTATACATGTTCACCAAATCTAAAGTCCTCTGTGTGTTCCCTCTGTGGCCCCCCTGCTGATGAAGGTGCAGGGACATGCAGCCTCCTCTTCCTCCACTCACATATTCTCTCTAATCTGCCTCATCTCTGCCTCAGTGCGACTCCGCGCTCATTCGTACGCAGCGTGTGTATTCTTCTCACGCCGCCGTGATCAATCTCTCTTTGATCCCTGTGACAGAATTATTCCCCGCCGATGCCGCCAGAGAGGAGGAGGAGGAGGAGGAAGAGGAGGAGGAGGAGCAGGAGGAAGAGGAGGAGGAGGAAGAGGTGCAGGAGGGGGAGAGGCGCTGGTCAGAGAGCTTCTCGCCTTCTGCTGTCAAAGTCTGTCCATCAGTGCTGTCCTGTCCCAGCGTCACGAGGAGGAGGAAGAGGAGGAAGAGGAGGGGGAGGAAGAGGAGGCTGGGTGCTGCTCTCCCTCACCCGTCCCTCCCTTCCTCCCTTCACTCCGGGTGTCTATCTGATGTTTACTCGTGTGTTTCCTGGAGTGCAGCAGCTTCTTCTTCTTGCATTTCTACTTCCATCGTTTCAGGAAGTGCAGTTCACACGCGTCTGATGATGAGCTGCAACCTGACAGCTGCTCACAGTCATTACAACATCTCAGTCTCTCTTCCTCTTCCACCTCTTCCTCCTCCTCCTCCTCCTTCTCCTCCTCCGCCTCCTCCTCCCTCCTCCTCCTCTGTGTTTGCAGATATTATCTCAGTGAGGTGTGAGTTGATGAGAAGCCTTCATCGTTCCCTCTCTGTTTGATGGATTCTCCGATTCTTCCGCGTTCCCGGAGCTCTGCCGGTGGAAAGTTGATGGTTAGAGACTTTCATTCATTTCCCAGATAGGAAATTGTTATTTCCCCATAATGGGAATGTGTTACTGCAGTCGTTATCCACGTTTTAAAAAGGAAAGTGGCTCCTCCATCATGCTATCAGCTCCATTCAACCACGTGCCTCCACTCCAGTCAGGCTGCTGCAGAGATCAAGACTATAACTTTAAACAAATATGAACACACACGCACACACACACACACACACACACACACACACACACACACACACACACACACACACACACACACACACACACACACACATACACACACACCTATGGATTCTGCATTGTTGCACTCCTCGGGCATTCTGTTGATTATGTTCTTTATTTATTATTCTGCTTTCACATTAACCCATCAGAATCTGGAGCTTCTGCGTCTTTAGAGGCAGGAGGAGCTCACACACAATCACACAGGGATCTAACCTGTCATGATGAGACAATGGGCTGAGAAAATAAGGGATATTAACACGGTATTGTTATCTGGGGCTGAGCTGTATTGAGTTAATGACATAATGAGATAATTACTCTCTGATCTGAATTCTTGAGCAAGATTCTGCAATGAAATCGTTTTGTTACAATCAAACGCCTCAAGAATCTAATTTGAGCAGCACTTGTCATCACTGGGTTCATAAGAAAATTGAATTGCGAAAGCCCTCAGTTTCCATAGCAACCCGACGCTAACAGTCCTTCATGTTTGCCCGCTCTTCCTCCATGTTTGTGCTGAATACCTCTCATCTGTTTCTACCTTCTTCTCACAGGGCCACTTTGTGTCTTCATGCACCAGCTCAAGCATGTTTTCAGTCCTGCTCCCAAGGGGGGGCCGAGGGGGGGGCCGTCCGCTCACCTTTCTATATGCTGCCCATTCATTATAAATGAAGCAGAGGCCTCAGAGGAGCGCAGTGATGGGGTAGGAGGTCAAGGGTATGAGGAGGAGAGAGAGGCAGGAAGTCCTTCATGAGAGACCCGAGCCGCACACACACATGAACTCCTCCAGGAGGAACTGTGCAATTATGCCAAATTATGAGGCTGGCAGTAAAGTGCCAATGTGGTATTTAAACGGCGTTGTGCGTTAAATGGCAATGGCAGGTTTTTATTACACGTACGTGCTGAAGTTTCACCTTGAATCCACATTGGAGAAACAAAGGGGAAGGGACACTTTTCTGGAGCAGGAACCTGAGGAGCTGCGTCCGCTGCGTCTGCGAGCGTCGCCCTGACGCACTTCAGTACAGGCAGAGAATGATTAATGCACGGCTCTATTTAAGACGCCGTAATTACAGAGAGAAGAGAGAGAGAGTGACTGAACCCACTGTGGGAGGAACGTGTGTGTGATGAAGGGAGAGGAGAGGCTGTCTGCACGTTCAGCTGCATGATGCTCCTACAACATTTGACCCAGAATTTGAAGAAGAGCAGCGTTAGATTACAGCTGTGGAAGTGGGATTATAGGAGAATAGAGGGACCCCCGGCTGGCAGGGGGTGTGTAATTTATTTTTCATTGTTCTGTTCTTAAATGCAGATTACTGTGAATTGACTGTAAAGAATCTGAACATGAGAGTTTATGAGGAGACGTTAAAGCTCTTTGGTCCTTCATCACCTAAAGTCTTCAGTTTAAAGATGAAATTAGACCCAGAAAAGTGGAAGCAACTCAAGTATAAGTGCAGATAATTAATCAAATCCCCTTTTTGAGCAGATATTAATATTGACCCCTTTTGTTGAATGAAGGTGCTGCACATTGTTCTCCTGTGTTTCACTGGAATCTCACAAAGATTCAGTGATATTGTGAAGAGGAAGATGAGGTCAGACTGCTGAGCTGCATTCATCATGTGAACAAAGAGAGCAGCTACAGCAGGAGCCACAGTTTGAACACCATCATCAACACATATTCATCCTAACATGTCCATCATCATCATCATCATCATCACATCATCATCAACACATCCTAATCTTAACATCTTCATCATCATCATCATCATCATCAATACATCCTCATCCTAACATCTTCATCATCATCATCATCATCATCAATACATCCTCATCCTAACGTCTTCATCATCATCATCATCATCACATCATCATCAATACATCCTCATCCTAACATCTTCATCATCCTCATCATCATAATCCATACATCCTCATCCTAACATCCTCATCATAATGTCATCATCATCACATCATCATCATCAACACCTCCTCATCCAAACATCTTCATCTTCATCATCATCATCATCATCATCATCAGTGTTATCTAGTAGAGGTAGTAGCAGCAGTCCTAGTAGAGGTAGTCATGGTTACCATCATCACCTCTCTGCTCTAATCGTCACTTTCATGTTTAATCTTTGTGCAAACACGCAAAAACTCAAACTGATTGATGAGATCCACAGACTGCTGCTCTCTGGAGGAGGAAGATCAATATCTAATTATCAATCACAGTCAATAAAGACCTGAGGGTGAACAGATCCAATCAGCTGTGAGGTTTGGGCTCTGATGGGCTGAGGGGGCGGAGACGCCGCAGGGTCGGAGCCCTTTCAGAGGAAATGAGTCTGAACCCATCAGCATGTGGTTCTGTAGGAGAACCATCACTTTCAGATCAGAACGAGGAAGGAGAAGATCAACCTGGACCTGAACCAGAGTCCGGCTCCTTCACCTTCATCATGATCGCTCCACCGTCTCTCTATGCTCTCATTAAAAAGTTTTGGATGAATATTTCCGCTATGTGTTTGCTCCTCTTCTTCAATAAAAGCCTTCCCTCTCTCTCATTCCTCCTTCTTTTTCTTCCTCCTCTCGTCTGCACCTCTTCATCGTGGCTCATTATCCCCCCGGATGCTTTGCTTTGACGAGCTCTAAATTTAATCAGGTAATGCATTTCTAATTTTACACACCTAATCGTGAGAGGAGGCTGGAAGTTGAGTCGTGCGTCTCCCTGCTCCTCGGCCGGTCGGCGCCACATCCTGGGCTTTGAGGACGCTCTCTCTGATCTTCAGCTGTGTGAGAGCTCTTGTGAGGGTGGAGAGGAAGAGTGAGTGCAGGCTTCAACTCAGACTCCATTACACGCAGCGGGCGGCGTTACAAGCCTGCGGAACAAAGAGAGGAGGAATATTACACACAAATAACCAACGCAGACAAACCTCCCTGTCTTCATCTGAATGCTGTGGTGTCAGACCTCACATCAGCATCATCATCATCATCATCGTCCTCATGGTGTTGCTGTGTTGCATTATTGATGTGGCTCTCTGTGATTGGCATTGATATTCGTAGCAATCACGGCTTCTGGAGAGTCCAGTGACACACAGTACGGACTGCTGCACAGGGACTTTGTTTGGAGTCGGCGCCCACGCTGAGACGCCAAGCTGAGATGCCGCGACTCGGTTGGCGAGCGTCCCGAAGAGACGCCGCCGCTCGTCGACTTGCTGGGCCACAGAATAGGAAGCGGCTGGAGCAGATGGTTTGGTTTGTGAGCTGGTCTGAAGCCTGAGGGTCTCTGGACTCAGAGCTCTCAGTGTGGACGAGACGTCTTTGTTGTCGTTTCACATTTCAACCAATCAGATCAGTCAAGCAGCTTTTAACAGAAGCACGGATTCGATATTCCTTTGATGTTTCAGATTGCTGAAATATTATCTGCTATTTTAACTCAAACGTCTTTAATCAGAAGAAGAAGAAGAAGAAGAAGAAGAAGAACACTGACAAACTGACAATCAAAGATGTCGGCACAGAAACATGGAGACAGTTCTTCTATGTGCGTCTGTGTGTGAGTGTGTGTGCGTGTGTGTGTGTGCGTGTGTGCGTGTGTGCGTATGGGTTAAGCGAGCAACTCAAATATGTCGGTGGAGTTCAAGAGTTTTTTTTAATAATCTGCTTTCCTTTATGAAATGTGTCTTTAATTGGTTTCTCTTTCAAAAGCTTCTTTAGGTTTGAAGGCTTTAAAGCAAAACGCTTCACAGTGAAACGATGAAGGAGAAGAAGCACTGCAGAAACTCACCACCGCTACAAACTCTTTCACTTTAATGAACGCCCTGATCGACAAAGTGAGAGAGAGAGAGAGAGAGAGAGAGAGAGAGAGAGAGAGAGAGGCCAAAACACGTGAGGAGAGGAACCGGCTGAACGGTGAAAAGCTCCAGGATGAATTAGCCAGACGTTTTGTAGTAAGTGTTTGTGTGTGTGTGTGTGTTTGTGTGTGTGTGTGTGTGTGTGTGTGTGTGTGTGTAGGGGGGGTGTCTAAACATATATATTAAGGAGCAATCCAAAGAGCAATTACACACACATCAAACGCTCCACCGGTGTCGGCCCCTGCAGGATCAGAGACGGGCTGAGGTCATGAATATTGCATGTTTCATTCCTTATGGACACATCACACACATGTTGACGTGTAACTCCGCCCAGCAAATCTGCATCTGAGGCAGAGACAGAATAGAGATGAAGCGATGCGTTCTGGGAAGGAGGAAGGAACGTTACAAACCGGCAGATAAAGGGAGTGAGCAAAGATGAAACATGATTTGTGTGTGTGTGTGTGTGTGTGTGTGTGTGTGTGTGTGTGTGTGTGTGTGTGTGTGTGTGTGTGTGTGTGTGTGTGTGTGTGTGTGTGTGTGTGTGTGTGTCTGTCTGTCTGTCTGTCTGTCTGCTGCTTGGCTCCATTTCATGACACAGAAGTGGAATCCTGCCACGGTTAATGAGCAAACAATAAACCTTTCTTCAGTTGTTGGAGCTGAGCCACTGAACTGTGATGAAGAATAAAAGTGAATAAATACTGGAGGAATTTGTAAAAAATGAAGGAAACGGTGAGGTATTCCTGCAGAAACACCTCAGAGATGATGATGATGATGGTGTAAAGAGAGGAAGAAGAAGGTGAGAAAGGTGAGGAAGGTGAGGAAGGTGAGGGGCAAAAACACACAGATTATTTTATTCATTTGAAGATTTAAACCTGATTTATTTAACAGCAGAATTCCTCTGCTTTCTTTCCTCTGAATGATTTCAGCCCTGAGGCGAGATCGGAGTGCAGACTGAACCAGGAGCAGGACTCAGCCTCAGGTCTCAGATCGCTGCTCCTCTCTGCAAACACACACTTTGGTGTTCATGCATGAAGGCAGCAGTGCAGCTGATGTTGTGATCGATGAATAAAACACAACAACACGCCTCTGCCCGCTCCTCTCTCTCTCTCTCTCTCTCTCTCTCTCTCCCGTCCTCTTACTCTGGGAGCTCAGCAGTCATCGTCCATCCATCCATCCATCCATTTTCCTCCACTTGTCCGGGTCGAGGTCGTGGAGGCAGCCCGGTAATCCTGAACCCGATCCAAGGATGTTCCGAGGCTGATATAGAATCCTTCCAGCCCCGTGTCTCCTCCCTGGTGTTCTCCCTGTGTCTCCTCCCTGTGTCTCCTCCCTGGTGTCCTCCCTGTGTCTCCTCCCTGGTCTCCTCCCTGTGGCTCCTCCCTGGTTTCCTCCCAGCTTTACCTCGCTGGGGAGGTTGACCGGGAAGCATCCTGACAAGAATCGCTCCATTCTCCTCACCTCCTCACCCTTCGGGACAGTCCTGTCCCACTTGTGTCTGCGATCTCATCCCTCCTGGTCTATTTGAGGAAGCCTTCAGCGGGGAGCGCGACAGCCTGAGATGAGCCTGGGCTGGAGGAGGCAAAGTGACAACATGCCACATTATCTGATTCACCTCTTTGCAACATCAGCATGTGGTTCAGAACGAGTCTGAGGCGGCGGCCGGTCGCCTCAGCGCTCGGGTCGCCTCAGCGCTCGGGTCGACAGCCCGCATGAATAATGAATGCGGCTGGAGCGATTGTTACAGTGGAAGAAGTCAAAGGGAAGAGAAGTGAACCAAACACAATTAGGATGAATCAATGGCAGCGATAAAACGGGACAGACGGCTTCCAAAAGCAAAGATTTGACAGGCGAGGAGAATTACTGTTAACATAAAAAAATCCTCAGGTATTTGATTGGAAAATCGATGGATGGAAGTTAATGGTCCCTCTGTGTGATATGGAGGGGCGGGGCCAGGTGTTGAGCCGCGGTAAATCAGAGATATTAAGTGAGAAATAGAGAATAACGGCTCCAACTTCCCATAATGTGCATCTGCTGCTCAGCCAATGAGCCCATAACTGCTCATCTCATCATCTGAACATCTGGGAGACGGAGTTAAGACGCGTCTGTCTCTGATCACGCTGCTATTTGTGGTTAATTAGTTCAAGTATTGGAGGGAAATCAATAACCACTTTCTGGCATTCTGGCTTGTTAATTTTTAATGTTTGATAGTTTCTGCTCATAAAGGAGCGAAGGTTGTGTTCAACGTTCAGAGACTGAGACGTGAAAACGAACTCCGCAAACTCATCAGGCAATTAAATGATACCGAGGTCAACGCAAGGAAATAAACCGGACCCCCAGGCTCAGAGGGAGAGAGCGGGTCATATTTCACCTTTATGAGGGAGATAAAACGAGACAAACAGCATAAACGGAGGCGTGTTGTGCTCCATCAGGCCCCGCCCCCCCTCCCCCTCGCCGAGCCCAGGGGTCAAGATGAGGTCAAAGCCCAAAACCTTTTTGCACTTTTATGTTTGTATGCAGTAAAATTCAGTGTTTGCGGCGGCGTTTAACACAAGGTCGCCTATAGCAACGGCCATTACTGAGGAATGACTTTAAAAAGCACAGCGTTTGACCCTGAACGCCTCACAGAATTAGCTGCGGTTTCAAAGCTGCTGAATTCAGCAAACAGGGAAAAGCACAATCCAAGCCCCTCGACCCCGTTTCACCATCGCTCACCGTGCAGCCATCAATTCTGCTCAGGATCCCATCAGCTGTGTGTTAAGAGCTTCTGCTGCTCGCCGCCTGACTGAGTGACTGAGTTGTTTTCAGCCTCGACCGCGAGGAGAACGTGGACGTAATGGAGAGCCGGGGTGAACACGGCGCTCAAGTCACCAAACAGGAGCAAAGCCAAATGGATAGCAGCTACTCCACTCTCTCACACACACACACACACACACACACACACACACACACAGCAGAAGAAGATGAAAACAGAGCTTCCAAACTTTCCACATACATCAACGTATAGATGAGGGAGGAAGCAGAAGGGAAAGACTTCCAGGCTTTATGAGTGAGAGAATAGATTTGATCTGCATCTGTTCCTCGATCATAAACATCTATATGATCCAATGCTGGATGGTGGAGTAACTTTAAACTGCAGCATGTAACAGCCAAACAGAGTTAAACATCCTTAGGGGACATTTAAGGCTTCATTTCCTCCTGCAGCTCTAATTCCTTCAACCTTTCGCCCTCTCGCTGCCCGGCTGGATGAATCAGAGCTCATCAAGTTAAACCGGTGAGTCAAAACATTGGAGATTTCCACCTTTCCCCCGGCAGCTCTTTTTTTTAACAATACATCACTGAAAGTAAACTCTTCTTCTCTTATACATATGCAGCAGATAAAGCACATCTGCCTGCGTCGCCTCAGACGTTTGTCTCAGATGGTTTCTACCTCGCGGCTGTTTGTTCTAATTAACTTGTGAGGGAGAAAATGTTTGTTTCCTTTTCTGTTTTACACACAAACACACACACACACAGACACACACACACACACACACAGGGTGGATGAAGCGCTCCCAGCAGGGCCGGTCTGCAGGGTCTGTTTCACATAAAGCATCAGGAAGACTTCATTCGTCATTATGAATTCTATTGAAGCATCTGAGTCTGAGACGAGGAAACAACAGAAAACAAGAATATTAAAGATACAAATCACCTCCTCCTCATCAAACACACACACACACACACACCTGAGATGAAATTGGACCTAGGAGGACTTCCACCTCCACCTCCTCCTCCTCCACCGGTTTGTTGCCTAATCAGGATTAAGCGGCGGTGTGTGTGTGAGAGACTCATTAAAGCAGCTACACTGTTTACAATGTTTACACACACACACACACACACACACACACACACACACACACACACACACACACATACACACACACACACACACACAGTCAATGGAGGAAGATGTTTTAATGCTTTAATAGCCTGTTTGATTAATGAAGGTGTCCGGGGGTGTTTGTGTTTCAGCGCGTTAAGCTTCTTCTCCTCTCCTCTGCTCCTCTTCCCACAGAAATCACAACAAAACAATCTGATGAAGAGTAAACCCGGGTCAGTCTGAGGCTGAGGAGCCAACAGGTGCCTTCTTTAAAGATTCACTTATAAGATCTGTGAAGTTACTGAAGTGAATCCTGATGAGAGTTGAGCTGGACTCACGAGGCGTTCATGGTCCGATGATATAGTGCAGAGAGGCTGGACGGTGCGTTCGAGGAACAAACATGTCAGTGTGCGTTTGTGTTTCCTGTCAGGTAAAACTGAGCAATGCTGCCGGCATGTGGCGTGTTTGGTTACTGCAGGAGGATGGGGTTGAATCATGCAGAAGCTGGTACATGTTTCTCAATCTGTGGTTTCCCTGGGAGACCTGAGAGCAGCACGCTCGTTTCCTGCAGGTGTGTTTACAGATCTTTATTTCATAAAGCCTGGAAATCACAGCTGAATTGAAGAACACCTGAACACCTCACTATGTGGCAGAAGGTTCTGGCAGTCTGTGTCCTTATGTGTGGTACTCACAGTGTGTGTGTGTGTGTGTGTGTGTGTGTGTGTGTGTGTGTGTGTGTGTGTGTGTGCGCGCGTGTGGCTCTGACAGGACTGGGAGCGTTTTACTCGCTCGCTTTCAAGTTCAGAACTATTTTGAGAGAACTTAAGAAAAGTGCAACTTACTGCACAGTTGGATGAACGCTCTCACAAACACACACACGCACACACACACACACACACACACACACGCACACACACACACATGCACACGTGGACCGAGCATGTTGGAGCAAACATCCGATACCCTCACTTCCTTTTTGACTCCACAACAACTGGAACCCAATCCCATCCATATAGGCCACGCCCAGTTTTGTGTGTAGCTCCTCCTACATTTTTGAGTCAATCATCACGTAAACTTAAGAGTATAAACATTTGGACCGAGCTGATCCAGAGCCAGATACTGGGACCATGTGTCCTATCATCCGCTGCCAAAGAGGGAGTGGCTCGTTCATCAGAAGAGTAACTGGAGGACGACTCAGCCTTGGCGGAGGTATGTGCTCTCTGGGTTTAGAATGTAACTGAAATCGAGTTTAGAACGTTCTTAATCACTCTATGCTGTAAACACATTGTCATTAACCCTTGTGGACATGAACCAGATGTTTGTAGAGTCTTTGCTTCAGACGCTCACAGTCCTGAGACGTCTGCAGAGCCTGAGGACGTTCAGAAGAACCAAATAAACATCTGTGAGAAGAAGCTGTTCAAAGTGCTGACACGGGTTCACTTCCTGTTTATATAGCAGAAACGTGTGTGAGATGACAGAACGACGTCTCCGTCTCTGTTCCATGGTTTCTGTCTCCTCACACCTTTGATTCCAGAACCTTCAGGGCATTTTGTGCTCATTTGAAATCCTGCAGAGACTGAATACTTCTCTAATATGAGCACTAAATATCTATTTCAGGTAAAGCCTCTGGGGGCAAAGTGAGGGATTGGACTGAGCTCCATGCAGTGAAACAAACATCTTACTAGTTGGTGGATGTGTGTGAGTTTTGATTCTGATGAACACACACTTCCCTGAAATGTTCCACCTGCCGGAGCGACGCCTTTGTCTTCATCTTTCTGGGATTAAAAGCAGGATGTGGGGATGCGTAACTTGCCTTACTGAGAGAGTAGGAGGTGTGTGTGTGTGTGTGTGTGTGTGTGTGTGTGTGTGTGTGTGGTTTCCTCTAAAGCCAATGCAGCAACTGCTTAAAGACAAGAAGGAGAGAATGAGCAGTGAGGGAAATAAGGAGACGGACGTCCGAAGCTCAAGCTGAAACCAGGAACGTTTTGACGCGGCCACAGCGTCCGTCACTCATGGAGGCGTTAGCTTTAAGGACGGTTCACGTTGGAGACGCACGTCAATCACGTGAAAGCTTTATGGAGTGATTGACAGCGTCTGAACACATGTTCTTTTACATTTCTGTTGTATTCTTTATTTGCTTGAGTTAATCAGGGCTGCAGTTTGATTCTTGTTTATTCTTCCTGCAGATTGCTGTTACCAGGGTTACCAGATGAGGGCGTCGTCCTCTGTTGTGTTCTCTGTCTTTTCACCTGTTCCGTCCTCTTCCTCCTCCTCTGCCCTGTACTCCAGCAGGGTTGTGGAGGTGAGCTGATAACATGGCGCCCTCCTGTGGACAGATGGAGGCTCGCGCTATGGCCGTGACCATAAACAAAACACCGACATACCGATGCAGACAGACAGACAGTTTCGGTTTCAGTTTTTGATGTCGGTACCACAGAGAGAAGAAAAGAGAAACATTTTGTTTTATTCAATTATTCATATTTATTTTTCAACACAAACATTTGCAGTCTAACAAAATCCCTCCAGCTGCTTCAGGATCAAGAGGGCAGAAGAAGCCACACACAGTTTGGTCACGCTGTGCCGTGTTTGCTCAGCAGGGGGCGACATTGAGCTAGAAATGATCTTGATCAGATCAGAGAGATTGGACAGAAAAACACACTTTGGTCTCATTTATTATAGATTCTGTCTTTGCTGCACTTTTTAGATAATACACTTTTTTGTTGTTATCTCAGTTGTTGTTGGGTTAAGCTTCACTGTTTGACTCTGATACTGAGGATGATCAAAGGGAATCCATGGGAGCACACAGGTAATTGTGTGTGCGTGCGTGCGTGCGTGCGTGCGGATCTTTAAAACGAAAATCGAAATTTAAGAAAACATTTCAGTGAAAAATGCAAAATTAACACTGAAAATCACCCTGAAGATTGATTGTAGTTCAGTCTGAGCTGCAGTGGCTGAGCATGTTGATGATGTAAACAAAGGTCAGAGTTCATGCAGGTTGTCGTCTTGGCTTTATTGTGAGGTTTGACGTAAAGGTTAAAGGTCGGCCAGGTCATGACCTGGAAAACCTGTAAAGTGTTTTCTTTCTGGCATGTGTGTGTGTGTGTGTGTGTGTGTGTGTGTGTGTGTAACAATTATCACTGAGAGATAGTTGACACTTTTCTTCATTTTCTGCATAGTTTCTTCTTCTTCTCCTACGTCACACAGATTCCTGGCCGACTGCAGTGACGGCAAACGTGGACGTGATGATGTGTGTGTCCTGAGGCGGCGAGCTCCAGGCGCACAACAACATACTCACAAACTCACACATAAGATACGTTTACGCACACAACAACGGTGTGACGTCAGCCGCGGAGCCGCATGTCAATGTAAACGCAAGTTATGGAGCAAACAACCTGTGGGTATGTGTGTGTGGGTGTGGGAAAAATTATTGTGCGAAATAACACACACACCCACACACACACACCATTTTAGCTGAAGCCCTCCTGTGTGCTTTGCTGGCTTCACTTTGCGCTCATGTCCACGTGTGTGTGCATGTGCGGTGGATACACGTGTGTGTGTGTGTGTCCATCTTTGTCCTGCACACTTACTGTATGTGTGTGTGTGTGTCTGTGTGTGTGTGTGTGTGTGTGTGTGTGTGTGTGTATTCACTCATTCTTGCGCTCTCTCGGGTTTTCAGGCTTGCCGCCATTGTGCTTCTTTTGTGCGCTGCTGCTTTGTTCCCTGAAAGTAAAACAGCAGCGTTTATGTGTGTGTGTGTGTGTGTGTGTGTGTGTGTGTGTGTGTGTGTGTGTGTGTGTGTGTGTGTGTGTGTGTGTCAGGACAATTTGGGCCGAGCTGCAGCCCCGGGACCTCCAGAGGAGACACACAAAGAGGTGCAGGACTCTAATCATCAGGACAAAGAGGGAGACATGGCCGTCCACCTTTAACCCTTCAATCACACACACACACACACACACACACACACACACACACACACACACACACACACACACACACACACATATACAGCTTCAGCTGGTTTCATGCTTGTGTGTGGTTGAGCTCAGATCATCTGTGATCTTCAGCGCTCCTGGGTTTGACCTTTATCAGTCAGCAGGAGGAAGAAGTGATGAAGGAACTGAAATGAGCATATCAAGGTCAAACTGGTCTCTCTCTCTCTCTCTCTCTCCCCCCCTCTTGCTCTTTCTTTCTCTCTCTCTCTCTCTGTCTCTCTCTCTCTCTCTCTCTCCCATGCTCTCTCTCTCTGTCCCTCTTGCTCTCTCCCCATCTCTCTCTCCCCCTCTCCTCTCCCTCCCTTGCTCTCTCTCCCCCTCTCTTGCTCTCTCTCTCTCTCCCTTGCTCTCTCTCTCCCCCTCTCTTGCTCAATCTCTCTCTTTCTCTCTGTCCCTCTTGCACTCTCTCTCTCTCTCTCTCTCTCTCTCTCTCTCTCTCTCTCTCTCTCTCTCTCTCTCTCTCTCTCTCTCTCATGAATGGGAGAGAGAATGAAAGGCAGATTGTTTCTGCTGGTGTTTTCCTCTCAGACTGAATGTTTACTCTCTAATCATCCAACTTGGTACCTGAAGTAAACATTCTGACTGAAGCCAAGCTGACCTGAGGACACCTGAAGACACCTGACAAATTTGTGTTTGTTTGTGTGTGTGTGTGTGTGTGTGTGTGTGTGTGTGGCCGGTCTGCATAACAACACGCCTGAATAAATCGATGCTGGATCACATAGTGGAGGTCCGTCATGCTGAGTCAGCGTCGGTTGGTTTGTTTCATAAAGGTGTGAAGGTGTAACCACGACGATCTGCAGCCTCAATCACAGTTTAATCAAAGTGTTACTGTGCACATAAACAGAGGAGAGACTGAAGCTGAAGCATCTGTGCGCCATCGCTCCATCGCTGACTGACCAAACTGGAATGGAGATGCTGGTGTGTGTGTGCGTGTGTGTGTTAAGTTATATATACACTGTATGTATGCGGTGTGTGTGTGTGTGTGTGTGTATGTTTAAGATTCCAGATGAATCACCGGCTCCCCGAGCAAATTACTCCAGCATCAAGGCCGGCAGGACCCTGGGGAGGGAAAAGAGCCGAGCAGGCAAATGAAAAGAAGCTTGTTCCAGATGTAATGAGCTTCAACCCAGCGACCCGCCGAGGGCGCTCACACAGAGCTGATGTTGTTGGTGTGAACCGTCACATTCAGACATCAGAGACGTTTCCTTCCCCCTGCAGCTGCCCCACCCTCGCCCCCCCTCACCTGAGGCCCTCGCTCACGTTTTTGCCTTTATTTTGCCGTCTAACTGCTGTTTACACTGCAGCAGGGTAAACACCGACACACATGTACACACACACATACCTCCACTGTGCGTGTGGAGTGTAATGTGTAATTAGGTGAGCGACTTTGAGGTAAACAAGCCTGAATTTGGGTCATATAGGCTCAATGGTACATTCCAAAAATAGATCCAGGGCCGCAGGGAGGGGGGGGGGGGGGGGGGGGGGGGGGGTTACCTTACATTACTGAGGCTTTGTGGCAGTGCATGATGGGTAGGCAGTGCCGGCCCCACATATTATGCCGCAAAAGCAGCCGCCCATGACGGTCACGGGGCCTCATGGTAGTTTGGTCATTTCAAAACAAGAAAAACACTCAATTCAAATTCACCATCTAACTTTTCTGTTCAGGTTTGATGCCTAAACTTTGTCTAAATCATGATGTTGATCTGTTTGTCATCCGTCATTTCCAATGTTGATCTATTTAGGTTTTTCCTCAGGGAAGGTTTTCCAGCTGCACGTGTGTGTGTGAACATGTGACTGAAGGATCCCAGCAGCTAGAACGCTGTCTCCATCCTGTGTGCTGTGATCTTACTCACACTCTTATATTGAAGTGTAAATATCATATAAAGTGTTTGGATACGTGAAGAGTTTGTTGAGGCAGACACCTTCAATAAACAAGAGGATGAGTGTGTGTTTGTGTTTTCCTCCAGCTATGTTTTGACCCCATGAATGAATGTATGAGAGAAAGAGAGAGAGAGAGAGAGAGAGAGAGAGAGAGTGGTTGAAGTTGCCCAAAGCAGCAAATGATCCTAGTGCCATATAGATGATGTGTTTGAACTTCAATATATCCCTTCACTATAATGTGTTGGATTCATGTTAATGTGTATTTAAAGACATTTGAATTTGTGGGGAAAAAATTTGTTTTTATTTTAATTTTTAATTTTTTAATTTAAAATTGTCTAATCAAACACAAATTTCGCGACCCCCCTGCAGTACCTTCGCGGACCCCCTGGGGGTCGCGGACCCCCTTTTGAAGACCTCTGCGTTAGACTCCACTCAGAGTCGCGCTCTGTCTGCTCCTCCATAGAAACGTGCAGGTGCACCGGGACGCGTAGTGTAAAGCTCAAAAAGACTGAGCAGGTAATTTCCGGTTATATAATCAGAATAAAAGCTCAAAAAGTATTGTTAACGTTTGAATTCGATGGAGACGTAGGAAATAGCGTGTCTGATGGAAATGGTAAGTTGTGTTGAGTAAAATATCAAAACAAACATCAGTCCAAATATATCAGGCACCTAAAACTGAGGTGCACTGCGCTCTCATTGTGAAGGTAGCTTCGGCTAGCTTCCGGTTTGGTTGTGGCAAACACCTTCACGATTGATGCCGTCATCAGCCTGAAGCATCGTAATATAACGGGCGAAAGTGGCCGTCGTTTCCTCCAGAAGATCAGCGTCTGTGCGGAAGATGGTGGCCAAACAGAGGATCCGCATGGCCAACGAGAAACACAGCAAGAACATCACGCAGAGGGGCAACGTGGCCAAGACGCTGGTGAGCCGCAGTGACACGGAGCAGCAGGCAGGACGTTAGCCCAGATAGGTGCCGCTCAGTCCGGTATGACAGAGCAGGAAGCCCCGCTGGCGCCTGCTTCTTATCCATACATCTGTCACATACAACATGAGTCACCCGCACGGTCACACGCACACACACACACACACACACACACACGCACACACGCACACACGCACACAAGCACACCAAGCAGGAATCAATCCTCACATTGATCGTTACCGCCCATAGTGTTTGTTTTACTAGAATAAAAGCTTCTACAGGCTGTGATGACGTCACCGCTGCTCGGATGTCGAACACATGTGGATACAAAGTGATCATAAAGGTTTATATCCATGGCAACCAAGGTAATTTTAGTTACCTTTTCTTTTCGTTTTTTTTCTCTTGCAATTTTATTTGATATTAAATTACTTTTATGAATTGTTGATCATTTTTCATTTTCATGTTGGGCAACTTCCATCATTTAGTTCTATTTTTTATCTCAATTTTTTTTTAACACAACACTTAATTCAACATATTGTTTTGTCCTTATGGAACAAAGAATAGGCAGCATCTTCAATATATGAAACCTTAAAAACAATACTTTTAATAGTAAAAGTATTATACAGTATAACATGAGTAGAAACAGAAGTTTGGATTGAAGTGATGATAAAAACACAAATATTTATATAAAGACTTTCAGATATAAAAAGTTGGAGGCTCAAGTTTCATTAATTATATTATAAACACACTAATAATAACTATTAATAATCATCCATTTTGTCCAAATGTTTTTTATTTATTTATCATATTCTCCAGAATAAAGTGCTTGTGATCGATTAGATACGTTTAGAGTTTAGTAGACGAATCCATCAAAATGAAAAAGAACAAAAAGAAAAACAAAAGGAGAAAAGGGGAAGAAAGATGGCAAAAAGAAGGATAGAATAGAAACACAAGGAAAAGGAGGTAAAGAAAAAGAAAGATAGATGGAGAAAAAAAATGGCAAAAAGAACGACAGAGTGAGAAAATGAGAAGACAATGGTGAAGAAAAAGAAACAACAGAAAATAGGGAGAAAAAGAAAATGACAAAAAAAAAGCTAATATTTCACACACAGCCTCCAGAGTACAAGTGAGAAAAGAGAGCCAAAGAAACAGAATGAGAAATGAGAAAAAGAGGTCAAATAAAGGTGGACAGGTTAATTGCCCCTAGCTCTAACCCTGAACCCTAACTCTAACCCTAACTCCAGCCTTAACCCTCACCCACTTTCACCACTTTATTAGGTGAAAACAAGTTCAGGTCACGTTTTGGTAGTTTTTGCATTGGGGTCTATGGGAGCACCCTGAAGGAAGTGAGATAAAGAGTCCAAACCAACTCAGCTAACATTCTTGGGGCCAATAAAGGCACTTTGCCAAGTTTCAGACCTGTAGCTCAAGCCGTTTTCAAAACCCTAACCCTAACTCCAGCCTTAATCCTCACCCACTTTCACCACTTTAATAGGTGGAAAAAAAGTTTGGGCAAAAGCTGTTCCAATCAACTCAAAATAGCCTGAAACATGCTCCTAAACACTTTCTGGATAAACTTTTGTTTTTTGGGGGCCACTTGGTCCCATTTTGCTGTTGTTTTTGCATTGGAGTCTATGGGAGCACCCTGAAGAAAGTGAGATTAAGAGTCCAAACCAACTCAGCTAACATTCTGGGGGCCAATAACGGCACTGTGCCAAGTTTCAGACCTGTAGCTCAAGCCGTTTTCAAAACCCTAACCCTAGCTCCAACCCTAACTCCAACCTAATCCTCACCCACTTTCACACTTTGTCACATTTTGCTGTCGTTTTTGCATTGGAGTCTATGGGAGCACCCTGAAGGAAGTGAGATAAAGAGTCCAAACCAACTCAGCTAACATTCTGGGGGCCAATAACGGCACTGTGCCAAGTTTCAGACCTGTAGCTCAAGCCGTTTTCAAAACCCTAACCCTAACTCCAACCCTAACTCCAACCTAATCCTCACCCACTTACACCACTTTATTAGGTGGAAAAAAAGTTTGGGCAAAAGCTGTTCCAATCAACTCAAAATGGTTGATACATGCTCCTAAACACTTTCTGGAGAAACCTTTGTTTTTTGGGGGCCACTTGGTCCCATTTTGCTGTTGTTTTTGCATTGGAGTCTATGGGAGCACCCTGAAGGAAGTGAGATAAAGAGTCCAAACCAACTCAGCTAACATTCTGGGGGCCAATAACGGCACTGTGCCAAGTTTCAGACCTGTAGCTCAAGCCGTTTTCAAAACCCTAACCCTAACTCCAGACTTTAGCAAACAAGTACTAATTGAAAGAAATGACCAAAACATGGAAGAATAAATATGGAGTTGCAGGCGGAGAAAGAAGAAGATTGTCCAGGCTTGTTCGGCCTTGGTGGAGGGATGAGCTCTAATGTGTGACCTTCTAGTTCCTATTGGATTCTTTTTAAATGTGTTTTTGTAACAATGATAAAAGATTATACTGAAGTGTTCCACCACAAACAAGTACTTTTTGCATTATTTTAACTTTTTAACAACCTCCTTTCCTTGGCCTTTGTGGGTTTGTGCTCTAAATGTAGGTGAGAGGGCTTTAAAGTGAAGCGTCAGGGCCGACTTGGGTCACTTTCTAAAACAGAGACGCTGTTATTACATCGACAAAGCAGAACTTTGTCCAGAATCCTTTAGAGCAGCATACAAACATCTAAGTGTGTGATGTCACTATGTGATGATGATGATGGGTTCTTCTCAATCCGTCTAGACAGAAAGCTGGCGCTGCACCGCTCATCCCTTCCTCACGCTCACGTCAGAGCAAACAGCTTCCTGCTCACTGTGCAGATTTGACTTTATAATTAGACTCGTTGCTTCGACCTCACTGTTGTTACTGTGAGTGTTTTGATGAGTCTGTGGCAAACACACCGTCTCCTTTAATGTCATATTTTTCTTGCAAAGTCAGCCCAAAACAAGTGAGGATGTGATGACACTCACACACACACACACACACACTCTGGTGGAGACGGGGACCGAAACAGCACAACGCAAAAACAAACTCACCACTGCTGGAAAGTGTAAACGTCTCTGTAAATCTACACGTGTTCAAACACACAGACTTTTGCTCTGCAGCATTGGTTCCTGCAGCAATGCCTTAATGTGTGCACGTGTGTGTGTCTGTGTGTGTTTCCCCATAGCGACCACAGGAGGAAAAGTATCCAGTGGGCCCCTGGCTGCTCGCCCTCTTTGTATTTGTTGTGTGTGGATCAGGTAAGTGGCTCTTTTATCTACAGAACAGTGTGTGTGTGTGTGTGTGTGTGTGTGTGTGTGTGTGTGTGTGCAGGTCACTTTGATCGCTACTTTGTGCCAAGTGAGGAGAAATCTGACATCTCAAAAGTGAAAAGCGACTCTGATCTGAGTGCGTCTGTGCGTCTCTCAGCCATATTTCAGATCATCCAGAGCATCCGCATGGGAATGTGATCACCAGGGACGCTACAGACCGCCACCCCCCACCCCATGGTCTCACTGAGCCTGACCCCCCCAGAGGCCAAAGCTTCAGATCCTCCAGACCTCAGAGAAAGAAGCTTCATCACCACTTCAGCCCTGCACCCCATCGCACTCTGACGGCTTTTCTATGGACCTAAAACTATGCTGGCTGGAGAGAGTGACTCTTCACGTGGCTCATACGCGTCTGTCTGTCTGTCTGTGTGTGTGAGTGTGTGTGCATGAAAGTGTAAGTGTGCGGTCGCTGACATCATCCCTGCTGACGATGTGCCGTTCGTGTCCGTTTCAGTATTTGTCTGTGTTGTGCAAGGAGAATCTTTTACAAATAAATGTTGAGCATTTCGGTGGTGTGCCTGGTCTCTCTTCTCTGCGTTGCCAATCAGCAGATTCATCCAGGACGGGAATCTGGCACTGTTGATGTTGTACATGACGAAACCAGACATTTTTGGAGGTATTGTATGTATCTGAAGTATCAAGTATCAGCCGGTGAGCAAGCTCCACCTCCAAGCTCCAAATGGACCCGAGCAGAGACGACATAAAGACACCAGGAGGCTGCGGTTAATGTTCCATAAGCGTGTTTATTGAAAGTTGTGAAGTGCAGTTGTGGTATGTTTGTTACAATATCTCAACCGGTTTGTGAGAAACATGCACAGAACATGAGCATACAACTGAAAGAGAAAGGGAAACGCCTCCAGTTTGTATTCATGGTACTTTAGAATGTGAGATTATTGAAATGGGGGTCAGAAACAAGATAGAAAATAAATTCACAAAGGTGCAATACTTTAAAAAAAAAAAAAAGGGAGAAGGGAGAGATGGTTGTAGAGTGAGTTCATGTTGCAGCAAGGGAAATGGACAACGTGTCGTCTGTGTCGTCAGTTACAGAACCTCAACCTGCAGATCCACAGCCCTGAAAATACAGCATTAAAAATAAACACAGAGCGAGCAGATGAGCTCATTCGCCCGCTTCAGCCTGTGTGACTTCGATATGGTCTGTCATCTCCGTCTCCTTGACTCCGCCCTATTTTACATGGTACTTACACTATACAGAAATATACATCAACTTCTGCCCATCAAACGTCAAAATGCAGCGTAGCCCACATTCTCAACCCGATCAAAGAATATTTGACACTTGCCACCGCAGGGTCGAGCAAACAGCAATGATGAGCTTCGTCCAGGGCGAAAACCAGGAGCCTGAAAATGAAATACACAAAATAGATCCTGGTCTCCGTCGCAGACCAGGTCCCGTCTCTCGTCAAACCCACACCGCCGATGCTGGCGTGTTGTGATCGAATCGCTCCTCTAACCCCCCCCCCCCCCCTCCCTGCCCACACCTCAACCCCCCATTCCAGATGGGGACTCTGTCACCGTAGTAACCGCTCACATTCTGAGGCCTTTTCTCTCCCACGTCTTTCATCCGCTAACTCCAGGATGAGAGAAACGTTTGTATTTACATTACATAATTCAGCAAAGCATGGTAACAACCTGTAACAACCTATACAGCCCCCCACCCCTCACCCCTGCCCCCTACTCTTCCATTGTCTTCAGATAAACCAACGTCACCTAAGATCCGTTGACACAGGCACAGTGATTTTTTTGTGAATATGATGTCGCCACTGATGTCGCTGTTTTGCTTGATAAGACATTCTAGTTGATATGTCCGGTTATTTGGCAAATGTTTGTTGATTCATTCTTCTTCACAGCCGAGCTCCCGTACAGCTGGAGCTCCCGTACAGCGCCGCGCCGCTCGCCCCCCTGACTGCGTCCGCCCCAAAGTTTAAATATGTGCAAATTCTGGTGTGAACAGTGTCGCCTCCCGCTGGATGCCGGAGGCATCATTGAGTCAGAGCTCCGGCTTACACCGAGGGGCCGGAGCTGTGCGGGGCGGGTTGAGCGAGGGGGGCGGCGCTCGGGGGTCCCGGGGTGGGAGCTACGGCGGGGGCGGGTGGAGAGCCGGTCTGAACCTGGGCCTGGAACTGGGCCATCTGCTCCGGGCTAGCCAGCGTCTTCAGTAAAGTGTTCTCCTGTTCCAACTGGGAGTTGCGCTCGATCAGCTCCTTGATCTGCTCCTTCAGGACCTCCACCTCCTCACGCACGGCGTACATCAGATGGCTCTTCACCAGGTCCTGAGACACACAGGCAGAGACTTTACAATTCAACTACATCATGTTTCATTCATATAACATAAGATAATATTCTGATAATGCAGTGATACAGCTCAAACACTAATACTTCAGCTTATTCAATGATCAACTCCTATTTTCTGCTAATCCAGCACATTTTAACATAAACGTTGGTTAGAGAATTTCCTCATTACACAAAGCAGAAGCTCATTTCCCCGAAATACAAATAAGGAGATAACAGTGATGTGTGTGTGTGGGGCCTTTAAACAGCTCTCAGAGCCCTGCAGCCCTTTATCCTGTGTGTTAAATTCAGCTCAGGATATACAGCACTTGTGTTGTATAGACTACATTTTAGTTTGTAGTGATTCTGTACTTCTATTCCATTGTTGTACCGTTGTCTTTACTTATAAACAGTGAACTTCCATGTTTAATAAATGCAAACGGACTCGTTAGGAATAACGGCAGACAACAAAGAAACCTTAACAATGAAACAAAGAACCGGAACTAAATCGTGTAAATTACGCGCAACCACAACTGTCACTTATTCATCCCGCACAGTTTGATTTGTTGTAATAATACGCTCGTGCTGGATCGATACGTGATCGTTTACAAATCAAACAGAGCGAGGAAACTTCAGCGTAGACCTCCCCGGCCTCGGCTAAGTCACGAGCCACGCCCACGCGGAAGTGACAGCCAATCAGAAGCCGAGATATTTATACCCGGTCGCGTGAGCCTGAGTGTTTGCCTAGCAACAGAGCTGACAGTGGCGACAACAACAGAGCGAAGGAGAGAATACGGCGGAGTTTCGGTTTACCGGAAAAAGATGGAATTTCCCGCAACATTTATTCCATTAAACGGGATGGCAGGGCTTCAATTACACGTAACAACCAAAATACAGTCAAAACGAAACAATACAGGCCCGCACACGTTATCATTTACAGCCATGTTCTCTTTTCCTAACGGAAATCCTCAACACACTACAACTAATTACTACATTAGCGCTGCGCCGGATGGAAGCGCGGCTCCTCCGGACTCCAGGCCCGTTCTGATTAACATTAATGTTGATTTCATTAATAAAAAAAAAAGAAATAACTTCAAACTCACCATCGCTTGCTCGATCTTGTTGTCTATGGCGACGACGCTGGCTCCCGACGTGCTGCGGGGGACAAAGAAGAAGAAGAAGAAGTTAATAACAAGCTGAAGCAGCGAAGAAGCAGCGGTCCAGCAGAATCCCGCATCGGCCTCACAGTGAGAGATCAAGCGGCAGTAACGCGAGTGAGCTGGCGGCTGAACAAACATCAGCACAGGCCCGCTCCCCTCAGAGGAGAGCGGCCGATAAAGGAGCGCTCTGAGCTGGGGGGGGAGGCCGGCGCTCGTCCCGGTCCCGAGGGGGAGCGGCGGTTTTATTACCTATTGTCGAGCTTGACGTTGGAGCTCAGCAACGACGACAGGAACGAGATGGAGAAATGTCTGAGCTGGTAGACGCCGAGATCCATGGCCACGGTGTAGCACGGCGCATTCACGCGGTTCATCTCCGACACCGAGCGGCCTTTTCCTACGCGATCTCCGTGGGAATACATCCGTCCGAATTCGCGCCGCGCTGCGCCCACGGTGAGTGACAAAAGCTCCAGCGCCGACCGCTGCGGTGCAAACACGGTCCAAGGTCAGCTCATCTCCTCGATGCTCCCCGAGTCTGCGGCTCCGGACGAGCACGCATAATTTATTGGGACAAACAGCGAAAGGCAGCCGCTGATTGGCCGAGCCGCGGGGCCACGCCCCCACCTGGAGCTCAGCTGACGCGTTTAGCATAAAATATTCAAGCGGCTGAGCGGAGGTGGATGAAACCGGGACAAACCGGATCATGGGAGCAAGACGAGGCTGGAGTAGAACAACACACGAGTAATGTGGAGGCTCCATTATATCACAAAGACAAGCGAGGGGCGAGTGGCACTGTTAGTTAGTTCGTCCGCCATTAGCAACAACAAACACTTCACAGTTTATCACAGGAAGAGAACATTCAGTTTATTTGACTGTACCGTCTTTTACTCTGTGTCTTCTGTCTGCTGTGTGTGTATGTGTGCGCCTTTGTCTTAGAAACTCTTGGAGTGAATTAAATAAATGTCTCATCTTATTTTGCTAAGACTCTTCCTACATAAAATGCCGGTCAGTCACCTGGAGCGGTTAGACGCAGATTGTGGATCTTGTTTAGGCACATATTGCTGTGTTTGTGTGGGTCTGTGTGTTCTGATGGCGTGTGTCGCTCTAACATGAATGGCTTCCTTTACACACACTAATGCTAAGATTCACCACTGCACACTGAGCATTACACACCAGCCACATGTGTCCATATTCACCATGACAACCATTAAAGGAATGCTCTGTCCTCTCAATAATATAAACTAAAGGTCACACCGCCGTCACTCGGGTTGTTTCATACCGACACAACAAAGTGAATTCTTTTTTACCAAGCAGACACACGCTTCACCTGTGTGTGAAATCAGCTCCACAGAAGTTAGAACATTCAAGTTTTTTAAACCCTTGTTTAAACTCATAAACCTGAAGGGGCTAAAAACAAAAGACTCTGGTTGCCATGTCTACATGACGCCCCCTTGTGGTCCTAGACAACAACACAGACAGGAGGGACTGACCTCAAAGTTATTGCAACAATTACTCACACTTCTCAGCAAAGTTGTGGGGGCGATGGCCTGACTCAGACCATCACACACACACACACACACACAGAATGCCTTGACTGTACTTTACAGAGGAGTGTGTTTGTGTTCAACAGACGCATAGACACGCCTAAACCAATGACCTCAAGCATCCCCCCCCCACACACACACACATATACACAAACGTGGAAATCTCAGAGAATGCAGAGTGAGGCCCGGTGTTTCGAAGTGTAGTGTATCTCTACGTCACAGATCAGAACACGAAGGAGACACAGGATGTAACCCCGGCCACAGAAAACAGTGTTACTAGCCAATATAAGAATTTAGATATACACAAAATAAATCAGCTCAGTCACTAAGAGATGAGGAGGAAACTTTGTACTTAACATGCTAAACTGTTACAAAGCTGCACTGACAAAGTCTAACTTACATTACAGACAAATGACTTTAAAGCAGAACAGAATATGAGAACGCAGTGACAAACTGAGCATCTTGAACTTTTAAACTGTCACTGACATTGTCCTTAGTAAGTGGGAGCAGTTTGGAGATGAGAGATACTGTCAGCCTTTACTCAGTGCCAAACACCATGAAAAGACCCTCAAAGCAGAGAGATACCTACAGGGCTTTGTAAAGAATAATAAACCCAAAGAAAACATTTTCCAAGACGTCCTTACAACGTGACAATGTTGTGTTTTGGAATCCACAAGATATTTGGCTTCTAATATGGATTTCCTAACTTCTGTTGAACTCATAGCACAGAGTTCCATGAGGGCCCCTTCCAAAACCTGGAGACGAGGTCAGTTTACACCAAATATCTCCAGGAAGCTGTTTTAACTTGGAAAGACAAACTTCCAGTGAGGTCGTTTGGACCCGAGTGTGATCCCAGCCGTAGCCTGACTTCACTGTGTGGACGTACGCGTCCTGGGACACTGTAAACACACACGACAAGCCAAAGACCCAGTAAGAAGCTCAGAGCCACACTCATCTCTTCCTTGAATGCCAGCATGTTCAGCCAATTAGCCAGAGACCCAAATAGCTACAACTGCAGCTCAGTGACGCCAAGAGCTATACTGGCTTCTACTGACATCCTGTCAGGACTACAAATGGATGAATTTCTCAGAACATGTGTTTGCCCGTGTCCTCTTCGTAGTCGGTAGCTTTAGCTCTAATAAACTATTGCATACTTGTCTAAAACAATAAGTAGACTTGTGCCAAAAAGCAGAGCATTACTGTTTCACCATGTTCTATTGTTTACTATACATTAAGTTAACCCTTAGAAGTATTAAGTTCCCAGAGCACAAAGTCTGAACAAGAACACTTTTCCTCAAACCAACAATCGAAGCCTGAATCAACCAACACCTGAAGTACAGAGAGATAATACAGCAATGCAGCCTTTTGTGTGCAGCTGCTGGAGTTGGTCAGCCCCTGAAGCACTGCAGTGAACTGGCAACCGGTGCCTTTCTTCATTTTACCTCTTGAGATGCTGCTCCAGCTCCCAGAACCAAGGCTTCTTTGCCATCCTGTCATGGCTTTGCCTGCGAACTTCCTGCTCTCTCATCGCAGCGTCTGTCCGCTGGAAAATGTACACACAGCAGGCTCACACAGCTTCGCTTTACTCTTTTCTGACAGAGAGCATCTCCTTCTCTCCACTTTAGGGTTGGTGGAGGTGTGCAGGTTGTCCTCTGTAGGTGCCTCGCTGAGAGAAGGTGAGGGAATCAGAGGAGCATGCTGGGCCAGGGTGGCTGTGTGTTTGAGCTGCTCCTTAGCTTTGTCTCTCTCTCTTTATATCTCTTTATCTCTCTCTGTATCTCTCTATCTCTCTCTTGCTTTGAGTTTGAGGGGATGACTTGTGAGTGAATTACTGAGTGGAGATACTAGACAGACAGGTGGTGACGTGTGGTCACGTGACCCGGGACGTTACATAAAGCGTCAACAGAGATTAGCATCTGCCTCGCTGACTTCCCTGCTCTAACACTCCTGCCTGAGACGGGACCAACACCCAAACCACCAGTCTCACCACCGCACAAACGTCTCACAGCATTCCGTACTGAGGTTCCTCACATGTTTGACATCTAAATTCCAAAACCTTCACAACTACTAGGACAACAGAATGTAAACTAAAACACCTACAGCCCAATGCTCATTGTAGAAGGGTGTTATTATTCCAGGCGTGTGTTTCTTGTTTAACAGCAGTGAAATCATGAACTCTAATTTGGACTACACACCAGTTTGCGTGGGATTGTCCTCCAGCCCTCTGGACCACAGACAGGGACTCTGTGTTTCCGGGTCTTAGCCTGTCATGTCTCATTGAAAGGCTGCTTTAAGATGGCTTAGTGTGTCGGCGTGCAGAGAACACAGCCTGCACACACACAGAGCGTCCGGCGGCTCTCAGGCGGCGGGCCAAGAAACAACAGGTACAGAAGCGGCACAATGCGGGGATTTCACTTATCCCAACTGACCTGAGGTGCCAGGGTCAATCAGTGTCACAGCCACACGGATGACTTCACACCTCACAGGTACAAGTCCAGCAGCACAGCTAATGACTGAGGCTTCCTTCACAAAGACACCAATCACTCCTCCGTCCCCGGTGTGTCCTGCTCTCAGAGGCCGTGTGCTCCTTCATGATGATGATGATGATGACGATAACGCTGCTTACCTGAACGTGCTGCAGTGTGTCTACTGACGCATTCCACACAGGGTTGAATACTTTAGTTAACAGCTTCACTCTCTGAAATCTTTTTTTATTATATTGACCACTGCCATTTATATTCAATTCTGTTTCCGTTCCAGTGTCTGTTAGGTGGAACGTCCACAGATCTAACTTCCTGTTCTTACTGAAGCCCGTCACCTCCCAGCTGTGAGAGAAGAGGCCTGCTGACCTGCTGGGTTGTAGAGGCTTTTGGCTGTTTGATAGAGTGCACAGACTTTACCAGTAAGCCCTGGTTGAGGGTTTCTAACAAACCCTGACCATAGAAAATGACAGAGGGCTACTGACTGAGTCAATCAGACGGGCCGGGGGGAATGATGAGTGGCCATTTTGGCCTCCAAAAGAGAGAGGTACTAGTGGAGCATTTGGGCTGACAACAGCATATCCTAAGTGCTTTACACTAATCACACACACACACACACACACATACATACAGAGAGGGGCGAGGGAGAGAAAAGGAGTGAGAGCAATGGTGAGAAGGAGAGAGCTTGAATGGCCTGGACCCATGACCTCAGCATTTGCAGTGTGTCAGAGTCATGGATGGAGAGCAGCACAGACACACACACATGGAATGACAACCAGTGTGCGTTTTTGAAGATGCCATAGCTCTGTGTGTGTGTGTGTGTGTGTGTGTGTGTGTGTACATTACTGAGAATAGAAGCTTTGTGTCAATCAAATCAACAAGGGTGGGAAATCTTTTACGGGGCCAATTTTGAGTCTAATTTGTGTGATTAGGGGCAACAATGTAGAATATAAAAATCACAATGCCCTTTGGCGCTGGTTACCCTGCTAATAAGAAGACATGCAAGCAACACACACACACACACACACACACACACACACACACACACAGCAGGTCCGTGTTACGCAAGTGTGTATGGTGTGTACTGTATGTGAGCAGCAGGTCGGAGTAATGTGGGGTGAAGCGTGGCATTACAGGGGATTAGCAGCCACACAAAAGGGAAAAGGGAAAAAAAAACAGAGGTTGTAGTCCAGATCTGAGCGAAGCACAGAGGGGGGGGGGGGGGGGGTGTGTGTGTGTGTGTCTCATGTCATATGATGAAGAGGTGCTCATCTTTCCTGCCAATACACAATCAACAGTGAGATGAATCTGAGACACATCTGAAGGCTCCAGTCCAGTCTGACCCCCAGTCGGACTCCGCATGATGCTGCTGTACTGAAGGAACCAGAGAAGGCTGGGACTCCTCAGATAAACTGGATTGTTAAGAGTAGATTGAGATAAACGACATCAAACCTGCAACAAACTCCCCTGAGTGCTGGCTCAGTCAGAGCACACACACTCGCTCACAACACGTCAGTGACAAAGCGCTCAACTCACAGCTGAAGGAATGCAGCTGCAGAAAAAAAAACTCTTCCTGAAAATGTTGCCTGAAACTTTGAAGCCTCCAGAGAGAAGTTTACATTTCAGTCCAGGAAGTTTTTTCAAACCTAAACTCTTAACATCAATATTAGTGAAAGCTTCCGTCTCAGCATCTGGACTCAAACGCTCGCACTGTGACAAATACAAACATTTACTATCGGTTTATCATGGATTTTGGTGAAAAGCGATTTTCAGGTCAAAACACACTAATGCTTAACAACACACACACACACACACGCCTGATAGCTCATACAGTGAGTGTGTGCGTCATTTAGATGGAAGTCTATCTGTTCCTCTCCAGAGCACCCAAAGATGGACTGAGTCATCTCTCACAATCCACATCAGAGTCCCTCCCTTCCCCTTCACTCACTCACTCACTCACACACTCACACACTCACACACACAGTCAGCAGGTCTCTCAGCCAATTCAACACAAGGAAAAATAGATTCTCGCCAACAACTTTAACATCGTCAGCAGGAGCCGGCTGATTTTATTAGTGAACTGATGAGATTTCCACATCAATCAATGAACTCCTGGACTCGCCCCTCCAGGTGGAACTCATCTGCTCTCTGGGCTGTGACCACATCAAAATCCCCCCATTAAGCATTGTTCTGTGACCTCAGGCACCTCTGTGATATGAGGCCTGAAAACACCTTGTAGGTTGGGGGATTGGAAACAGATCAGTCAGGCCCAGCTGAGCAGTTTGAATTAAAAACTCATTCATACTGGCTGAGCACTTGAACTGTTTCAAGCTGGTCTGATATTTGTGAGTAACTGCGGGCAGGTTAGCACTGCCTGTAGATTCCTAATGAAAGCTCAGACCAATGTTATGAAGCCAACAGTCGATGCATTAAACTAAAAATCTAGTTCTGCCTATCACGGAATTGTGTAACCGGTCTAACATGGAGCCTTTATGTAGAATAATATGAAGTACAACAGCAACAAAAGCAGCAAGTCAGTGTGTGTTTGTCTTACCTGTGTGTGTAGAGCAGCAGGACAGGAAACATGGAGGAAAACAAGAGACACATAGATTAACAAGAGTGCAGCAGCAGTTAGGATCTACAGGGAAATACAACACAAACCAACGCATCACATTTCATCTGACCTCTCTAAGCTTTCTACAGCTTTGGGAAAATTTGCTTTGATATCAGAAATATCTGCATGAAAACAATCTGATACGACTAAGGGACACACACACACACACACACACACACACACACACACACGGTTATGCTGGTAAACAGCGCCACCTGCTGGACAATATCGACATGACATGATTCTACCTGTTCATTACAATGTCAATAAGCGCTCATGAGTGGTTTGGTTTGGTTCATAAATGGAGCTTCTTATATCGCTGCCTGCATTAATGAATCAATCACACAGGAGATTGTAGTGCTGCTACTAATGGCAGAACCACATTAGTGCACATCTGACTCCAGACAGAGCAGCCCAGGAGCCGTGTGTGTGTGTGTGTGTGTGTGTGTGTGTGTGTGTGTGTGTGTGTGTGTGTGTGTGTCTCTCGCTCTCTCCCCCATGCTTGCCCACCAGCAGGGGGCAGCGCAGCACTGATGATAGAGCAGGTTGGTTACTGCAATTGCCAGTCACTGTGCTGAGAGGAAGGAAATGAATGCGGAGGTCATACTGAGAGCAAGAAACGTACTTAATGCAGCTTGGACTAATCTAAACTAACCCACAGCCTACAACTGAGAGATTAAAGGCAAAGTGAATGCAGCATTTCCTTCAGGCAGATCATTACTTGTGGCGGTCGGCTCAGAGCTAAGCGAGACACAGAGCCTTTGGTGGTTCATGGAGACGACTACGACAGAGAGGATGAAAGCCAAGTGCCTGCTATTTATGCCTGCTAATTATGGCTGCAGACCAGCAGCTGGCTGGACTATTAAAGGGGGAACAAAGTTTCCCCCCTCCACCCGCCTTCCTCGTTCAGCCGCAGAGCACAGAGAGGAGGATTAGACCAAACAACGGGAACGAGAGAATCAAACCCTGCGGGACGAGACACTGGCATCCTTAGAGCCCAGCAGAGACCTCAGCCTGCAGCCGACCACATCACTTAACACCAACTCTGCTCACACCTGAGCGTTCTAAAACATATAAAAAGCAAACCACTGTACCGTAGAGCTTACAGTGAGCTTTAACCAAGGTGACTGGGACTTTATTTGATCTATACAGCAACAAGCTTCCAATGGGTTGCATGGGAAAACACTTATTATTCTTCTGAAACATTCTGCTTCCTGGTGTCCACCTGAATGTTGCATATATCAACTACTGTGCAAAAACTACATTGTCCTTATATTCTGCATTATGGCCCAATGTCCTGCCTTCTGTTCGTGTTATTTATCAATAGAAACATGGGCTTGAGTGCTTGAAGTCGGTGCCAATAGGGTCAGGGTTGGAGTTGGAGTTATTATTCCTGGAATGAGATCTCTGATATCCATGGATGTGGATGCAGCTGTAGCTCTGGGATCAGCTGCAGAAACAGCTGATGGAGATTTGTATTTCATCAAAATGCTTCTGAATTTCAGCCGGTGAAAACATGGATTTCCTACCCTGACTGAGACGCTCTGTTCAACCAGATAGAGCAAACAAAGCTGAGAGAGTATACAGCTAAATGCATTCATTACTCTCCCAACATAACAGTGAGTTTATGTTTAAAACATGAACTGCTATCATGCCTGCAGACGACAACAGCAACAAACTCAAACTGAGTGAAGGGAAGAGAGCA
>NW_027466977.1:700000-800000 GCF_046128005.1 Genypterus blacodes
GTGGCTTGAAGAGAGGAGGTCTGCTGAGGCTGTGAGTGGACGAGGGCTTGTGTCTGCTGGGGCCCTCCCATCATCTGGCCCGCTCGATGAGCTAGAGCAGAGGCAGTCAGTCCAGCTTGTTGAGAAATCAATTGAGATAAAGCAGCCTGGGAGACATTCGTGTGGGGCTGCGTGTACTCTGATGGCCTCACCTGCATCGGGGCGACCTGGGAAGTGGAGGGAGGCTGCTGTGCCAGTGAGGCATAGCCTAGCTTCGGCTGCTGAACACCCACTAGGCCCTGGGTTGAGCCTGGGGATTGATTAGCAACTGCCTGGGCATAGGTGAGCTGCTGCTGGAGTCCAACAAGGGTGGGGTGTCCTAAGGTGGCCTGGTGTCCTGACATAGGAGCAGGCTGAACGCTGGTAGGAGCTATGCTCGTCTTCTGGTGTACATGGTTGGGATCGTGAGGGTGCATGGGAGTTTGAGTTTGGGACACGCCCATGCTTAAACAATTGGGGGCAAGTGCTTGAACACCCTGAGGAGGGGAATAATAATCTTGGGCCTGTTGGGGACCAGCGGGCCCCCCAGGCTCTCCACTGCCTATACTCTCTGTGTAATGGCTCAGTGTGCTCATAGTGCTACTCACAGAACTACCACTTGTGGTCTCCCTCTCCGGGGCCACAGCAAAGCTTTCAGCAACAAACTGCCGCATACTGGGACACGCAGCTTCAGATGCAAAGGAACTGGGAGCAGAAGCTGGAGTATCCTTGTCGTAATAGTCAGTGCAAGTCCATCGGCCCTTCTTGAAAGGCTCAGAGCTGGAGTCCAGTTTCACCACCCTAAAGCGAGAGCTAGTGGTCCCCACGGCGGGTGCAGGGTGGGCCGGGGTCGTATATACAGGGGCTGGGACCGCTGGGACAGAGGCACCCACAGGCTGCACTAGAGCAGAGGCAACTCTTCCCTGGATCCCACTTGAGACTCCCATCACTCCAGAGGCAGCGACAGCGCCCACACCAGTAGTAGCTGTTGTCATAGCGATGCAGGGGTTGATGGTTTGGTGTTGCTGGAGCATGTTCACATGAGGGCCACCGCCTCCACTCCTGTCACTGCTGCTCAGGCTGACAGGAAAGCCTCCACCACTACTCGAAGCACCGGCACTGCCCCCCCCTCTCACAGGCACGTTGGTACAGCTCATATTCACATTACTCACACTGCTGGTCTGGGGATTAGCTATGCTAACGGTACTTCCTGTAGCAGAATTATGCATTCCAGGGAGAGTTCCTGGGGCCACGGCTCCATGGGGCTGAGCAACATTGATCTGAGCTGCAGCTTGGGCAACATTCTCTTGGGGGACCCCCATGTTAGAAGGCATTTTCTGTGTGACACAAGGTAAAGCTCCAGCAGCGAGGGCAGACGGGGCGTTCCCAGGGCCGGAGGAGACAGGATGGAGCTGGGCTTGATTAAGGTGATGCCCCTGGTGATGGGGTTGATGATGACGATGCACAGTTCCGTTCACCAGGGTCCCCCCGTGATGAGGAGCCTGGTTCAGGGAGTGGTGGTGGTGCGAGGGCTGGTTGGGGGAGACGGCTCCGGGGGTCTCTGCCTCGTGAAAGTTATTCAGCGTCTCTTCGGAGGAACTTCTCTCTGCTCCCGCTATGTCGTTGGCTCTGGAGAGGGACACGTCCAGGATCTCGGAAGATGACAGGTCTTCAGTGTGGGACTCATCCAGGTCATCGTAGCTCTCCGTGTCCTCTGCGATGCTGTTGTTGGTGCTCACAGATATCTGAGCCGGAGTCACACTGGTGATCTGGAAGCCACTCTTCTTCTTCATCTGAGCTCCAGCTGACTGAGCAGGCTGGGACAGCAGGTTCAGGCTCTGGGGAGGAGGATGATGCGGCCCCGGGGAGGGCGACCCGGCGGGAGGCTGGCACTGGACCAGCGGGGAGGCCTGGTACTCATCCACCTGGACGTGGCTGTTATTCAGCATCGAGTTCGCCGGTGAGGACAGCGCGGGGCCGGGCCCGGGGCCGCTGCCTCTCCGGTGTGAGGCGGCCGGGTGCGCCACCTTCCGAACGCCGCCAGTGTCTCCTGCGGGGTCCGGGTGATGCATGCTGGGGTCGACGGGCTCTGACGGTATCCGGTAACGGTACAGCTCGTTAACGCCGCCGTCTTGACAAGACTGAGGTCAACAACCAACACGAGCAAAAAAAAAAAGAAGATTATACCCGAGTACAGAAGGACTGCTTTTTAACAACGAGTCAAAGTAGTGCCAGTTTGTGAAGCCGCTACATGCAGCGCGGCGTGACAGCCGGAGAGGCGAACTGTGGCCGCTGGCTGAGGAGCTAGCGAGCTAACGTCAGCTGACGAGCCGCCACTTGAACTTCACCGGCTAACTCCCAGTGTTAGCGGTGTGCAGCGGTGTGTAGCTGAGTTACACGCACGGTAACATGTTGATATGACATGAGACGTTACTCTGGCAGAAGTAGCGGCTCCGAGAGCGGAGTAGCGGCGCAGCGGTGTTTTAGCTGTTAAATGCCAGCGTGACAGAAGAGTAACGCCAGCTAGCTAGCTGCCAGTCTCCATCACCGGCTAGCTAAGCACAGACTGAGTCTCTTTAGCTGCGGAATCTTTACAAATGAAATGGAGTAAAATGAGAAAAAACCTTTCATCTGATGCAAAGCGATGTCGAAATATTCACATCCGGTATTTAATGGCAGACACCGGCTTTAATCCATTCCTCAGAGCGGTGTTAGGCTCCGTTTTGCTGTCTCACTGGAGGTCCACAGCAGCAGCGGTGCTCTCCGGTCTGTAGTCTGCTGCACCGCCGCTGTGACTCCGCTGTGACTGGACCGGAGGGGCGGGAGGGAGGGAACATGGCGACCGCGCATGCTCCGTGTGCGGCTCTGAGCAGCGATCCCGCCCGAAGTCCGACAACAAGGCGGGGAAGCCGAGGCGGAAGAAGCAACAGGAACTCTGGGAAGTCAACAAACCTGCGAATTAATTTTTTAAACGTGTAGGATGAGCGGTTTTGTCACAGGATGTGTCGGGTTATGGAGCCTGAAGTTGATAACTTCAACTAAAACTGATAAAGTAGTAGGACATTTCGGTATCGCTTGACAGGGATAGACCAATTGCATCCTTGTTGGCGAATCTGGGGTGGGGAAAAGAAAACGCGGCTGGCCCGAATCGATCCGAAAATGGCCGAAGAGATGGGAGGAGACTCTCCGACTGTAACGAGCTGTAGAATATGTAAATAAGCAAATACACGAAATAGACAAGAAGAAACAACAATCTAGAATAATATATAGTACGATGTAGTATATAATATAGAAGAGTAGGCAGGACATTAAAGTCGACATATAAATACATTTTAAGATGACGGCTACTTGTTTTAAACATAGAATTACATGATTCTTCCCAGTTACTACAGTTAATGCGAAATTTGCCTGCTTTAACAACAATAATATTATCTGTACACTGATCAGGTTGTAATAGCTAATAACACATGAAGAAGTAAGTGCTCATCGATGAATGGCTAAATCAAAACCAACTACGGAAATATGTGTCCCATTTATGCAAGTTAAAAAATATCAGTTAAATAATTTGTGACCTAACACATCCTGACCTGAAAATGAAAAAAACAAACAACAACAGTCTGTCTGACACAAAGGCTGAGAGGTGCCTCCCGCCCTCCCTCTCGTGTGTGTGGAGGGGAGGGGGGATCATGCACATATGGGTTTGTGATGTTAGGTCAATGACCTCTCATGTTAAGAGTCAAGCATCTCCATTTTCTGTATTCCGGCGTTTTCTCTTCATCTGTGAATGACAGAAACCAACAGCATATCTTCTCTCCTCTTCTCCTCTCTTCTCTAAAATCAATAACAACAATCAGCAATGTATTCATCATTACTATTAGCTTCAGGCTCAGTTAGGTTCGGTTTACAGGATGCTTCATAGGTACATAAACAGCTACAGTATAAAATATAATACTTTAAATTTAATTCAACAGTCAACAAACATCTAATTCAGCATTTAAACCTTTTTACCCAGTAAGTTCATGCCCTCTGCTTTATTTGGGGAGGATTGGTGAAACTTACTGATAATGAGATTTCCAGAAGAGGGAATTGTGAAACATTCCAGGAAGTTCTAAATAGGCTTTGTGAACTTTGAGGTATGACCGGAACAGTCTGGAATTTGAATGGAATCTGTTCTGTTTATAATTGCTTAGTTATTGTATAAACACAATGACTGTGAATGGGCCCTGGATGTTTATATGTTATGGATTTACCAACAAAAATCAGTTTGAAGAGTCATTCCTGGTTCAGAAAATAAAATGTACAAACTCCATCCATTCTTCAACATTTGCTATATAATGACTTGGCTTTCTCTAACACACACAGCAGCAAATACTACCACACATCTGTGTAATGTGTGACAACCGCTACATCGTGAAACATCTTCCTTTGTGTCAGCAAAGAAAACTAAATATGATGTTTTGTTCAGCTTGAACATCTAATGAATGGTAGTCTGGGCAGAATTGAATAGCAGAGAAAAAAAGCTAGAAATAGCAGAGCAGAGAGAGAGAGAGAGAGAGAGAGAGAGAGTGAGCGAGAGAGAGCGAGAGGGAGAGAAAGAGAGGGAGAGGGAGAGAGCGAGAGAGACAGACACAGGGAGCGAGAGAGAGACAGACACAGAGAGAGCGAGAGAGACACAGAGAGGGAGAGAGAGGGAGAGAGAGAGAGAGAGAGAGGCCGTACCCATCAATAGAGATGATGGAGGGAGAGGCAGCAGCCTGCTGCAGTGTAAGCGTCTGTGCTGTCAGCAGCTTTAAATCACACCAGCACTCCACAACAAAAACACGCTGCACTATTGTCCTGCTGTCCTTACATAAAGGTCAGCTTACACACGGCTCCCTGTAAACATTCCATCCTCTTCTAATAAACAGCATCTTCACATAGAGAAACACACTTTGGAGCATAAACAGTTGGAGCTGTGGAAGCAGAGAGGCGATGACAGAGGTGAAACCCGCCTAAAATTCTTGAAATAACAGAGGCTTTGGGTCATGCAGAGTGTCAGGCCGCGTCCAGCGCTGTAGGGCAGAGCGTCTGGGCTTCTGTCTGGGGCTTGTGTCCACTCGGCCGCTCTGCTGTGAATGGAGGCCGCCGCTGATTATTTTGACTGGACGGTGGACACAGCGGATAGTGACAGTATGTGATACTTGATGTTGAAACATGCCGGACCCACCACATTCATTCATTCATCTACTCTTCTTCCCACACACACTGCAGCTGTGGCTCCCACCAGAGCAGCTAGACACTGATGTGTGTCCACTGCTGTTTAAAAAAGGAGAAGGAAAAGATCAGAGATAAAGAGCAGCAGTGATCTAACTTAAAAGGCTTATAGAGCTAATTAAAGCTGGATTTGCCGTTTCCGTCATCCTGTTTTGCATTCATACAGTTCTTTGCATTCATGCGTGGATAATCTGGATTATCTGCAGTTATGTGCCCTGCTTAAGTAAAACAGCATTCATTTTCATTCATTTCATTCATTCATGTTAACATTTTTTGATTTGAACTTCCGGCGCAGGCTTAGGGGCCCCTGTGCAGACGGAGGTATGGGGTCTTTCTCCTCAGCACCTCCTAAACAAGATGTTGTTGGTATTCAAGGTAAAATCTGCGAACAAAACGAGCAGGGTTGAAATCTGTGATCGCTAGCAAGCAGATGGACAGGATTTAGACTAGAAGTAGACAACTAATTCTGATTATTAATGTTTTCTGATGTTGTTTTGTATTAGGATCAGTTAAGGAAACAAAAATGAAGGTTCTGTTGAATAGTGTACATTTTGAGTGTACATCTGTCAATCATCTCAATCTTTTGCAGAAAATACGTTTTTCTGAGAGCTCCTGTTTTATGTCCCATACCCAGTAAATGTCCAATGGAAATTCACCTATAGAACATATACACAACCTGCCAGTGCTTGTTCTGGCTTCACATGGAATGAAGACAAAAGGACAGACACTTTCCTTCAATAAAATGACTAATCCACCCTAGCCAATTGTTCTGGCTCCAATAACAGGCTGACATCGAGCGTTTTCTAAAGACTCAACCGTCTCAGCAAGTAAAGCTGTAAAGTCTGATCTCTGCATCCCGCATTTTTGAAGCCTCATCAATCATCATTTATTCACCATCACTGAAATAGAAACGCCATAAAAACAGCTGCAGCAGGAGCCGGGAGTCACCCCACCTGCTCTGGGAACTCTATCCATGTCCCCCATGCAGACAGCATCACTACTACCTTTACCTTTTGAAACTCTGCCATCAGTGCATTTGTCGCTTTGCTTCAGTTCCTGTTCATATAGAATATCACAATGAACCTTTTGAACCTTCTTGTATGCAAAGTGCCAAAGTAGAGCACAGCAGTCATTGGTTCATCATTACTCAGCAATATGAGTATGACAAAGGACAGACTGAATGAGCAAAGTAAACAATAAACAAGATCAAGGTTTTATAAAAGTAATAAATGGATAAAACTGAAACAGAAATCCTGTGAAAAGTTGTAATGCTTATTCTAATCATTGTAATGCATTTAATAATATATTGCATTGATAGTTTAGCATAAAGTCAGCACAATGAATTAATCAAAACAGTAACCTTACACGCACATCTCTGACTGATGAGTGAAAGGGAAACCAGAGAGCAGCTGCTGGAAATACTGTATTTAATAATGAAGGAGAGAATCTTAGATGGCGCAGCCTTCAAGGGCACAGACTCAGACGCATCCAGAATCCAGCTTCATAAAGCTTCAGCGCATCAGAGCCATGATGCGACCAGACAGCGAGCTGGGAGATGCAACAGAAACTTGGGATGGATTTTCATTAAAAGTTTCCCTCCAAAGCCTCAAAAGTTATTCAAAATATTCTAATGCCACACATTTATTATGGCAAATTTTTATACCGGCCTTCTTTTTTTGCTTTTGCTGGCAGTGCAAATCAATGAGGAATTCATCTGATTTGATTTCCTTCCATAAGCTACACTGATAGTGATGAGTAAGAAACAAACTGTTGTATTGATTTGTGTTTGTCATTTTATTCCCTATACTGACTTACATTTGCTATTATTACTTTTTCAATACCCTGTTTCAATTTAGAAGCGCGTCCTTTGATAATAGCGCCCCCATCAGGTGAGTCAGAGACGTCCCCCCAAAGTTTCAGATAGAGATCAATATAGGAGTGAAATCACGTCAACAAAATTAAACGTATAACATCACAAAATGTCTTTATGGTGTCCAGCAGTGGGGTTGCTGACATGTTTAAGTGCCTCTTGTGTAGGATTCAGACTCCTGTGATATTGTGCAGGAGGCACCGAGGCCCAACAGCACAACACATAAAACTGCTAAATGACTTTACACCTCATGGGCTCAGTGTTCCAAGGTTCTAAGGTTCTATCTGCCCCCAGACCCGCTCTGATATACAGGCCTTTAAAGTTTTCCCACCCTGAGTTGATTTAATATTCTGGAAATATTAAGCTCGTAAATTTGAAAAATACAAAAATGACCTCCCAAAATGCCTGATGGAACATTTTCATACCCAACTCACCACCTGGCACAATCTAGAGAGCCCACACTTTAATACACAAGCATGCATTAGCAGAATATTCCACATGTTCTCACAGGAAGGACACATTATACATTCATGTATCCAGATGAATACATTTTTTTCTTTTTTGTTTGACTGCAACAGGAGTACTACATTTGTGCAGAGTGCCTCTTGTAACCTGAGTCCGTTGTGCCTCACTGGTAATGCAAAGCACATTATTTCTACATTTTGATGTAATCTGAATCTGTAATATCTCTAGCACACATACACACACACACTTCTGACACTGTGTAGTGTGCAGGCAGGGTTTGGAGACAGCTGTTTGAAAGTGGCTGTTATCTACGATCTACAATTATATCTCCTCTGCAATGTTCTTTGAGTAAAACAAACTGGTGCTTTTCCTTGTGCTGTTATGGCGTGTGTAACCACAATAAAGTGGAATCAAGCTGTTCAGCCAAACACTCCAGCAGGGAGGACATGGGATCTGAGGCCTTACAAGAGAAATGAAGGATAAACATGCAGCATGCAGTCCGACATGAGAGGAACACGTCCCATCATCCACTCCACTGGCCTGTACAGTCTCAGGGGGGCCCAGAGACTAAAATACTTTAAGGATCATCCGCCTCAATGTTTCACTGGAAAATCTCCTCCTGTGCGTGAAAAGCAAACTGTTATGACATTTTCTCACAGCTGGTGTGTATGAACCAAAAGAGAAAGAGAAAGGAAGATGTGGCTGCTTAATGGAGGATTGTTTACATTACATTGTTCCAGCCAAACTACAACAACGGATCTTTAATACCTTTTCAAAATCTCAGTAGGAATGTTGGATAATTATGAAGGTTAACACACACTTACGCTCAGTCATCTATCATTGATTCCCAATTCATGAGACACGTTTGCAGATTTGGAGGTGCCATGGCAACAATAAAGTAAAAGTTAGAGTGGGAATTGTGGATTCATAAATTAATGCTTGTGAATTTCAGGTTTACTCTTTGGATAAATGCTCCCTGTAGTTTAACTGTTCAGAATGATTTGTACACACTGGTTGGTTTTCTAAAACTCTGAAGGTGAGTGTGTGTCGTCAGACTCACATCATAATAAGCCGTTGTGCTGGAAGAGGGTTTTAATCCTGCGAGTGATTCATTACCCTGGCCCGGCCCTCGCAGCACTGAAATGGATTCAAACTGTGGCCAACAAATGCAAACCTCAGTGCGGGGATGACCTTGAGAGGAGAGCCAAATCCCTGTGCCAACTTCATTTTATCCCTGATGAAAGAGGATTTCTGAACCTTTCAACCAGGAAAGGAATAATAATGGATTTTTGGACCGTCACAGATCTGTGTGAGTCAAACTTGGGTTATCAGAGGAAGTTCGCCTTCGAGCGTAGTACACACATACACACGTGCGCACACACCCACACCAGAGGAACACGTGCATAGTGTAGTGATGCTGAAGTGTCAGGGCACTTTGCAGACTCTGCCTTGATGTGACTTTCTGTGTTAAGCTCTATGTGAATGAGCTGATGGGCAGTCAGCCGACAGTATGAGGAAAAGAAAGGAATCTTTGTTTTGCAGAGATGATGGATGAACTGTTGGAGGTCACACTGCTGAAATCCACGTGGGGCCACAGGAAGTTCTATTTCAATGTGGTTTAGGGTTTATCAGCGACGACCACCAAACAGCCTAGAAGTGTGTAGCTGATTCTAACGTGCAAACACCAGAGCAGCTGGTTACGGGGGTTATATTGGACCGTTAGTGTTAAATCCTGATCCAAACCACACCAACAACTGAAGCTGAGGCAGCTGCCCTTAGAAACGACAATATTCATGTCAGGCCACATTACGAAAGTACTGGGTGGAAAGAACCCATCCTCTACTCTTTATGTTCCATCTTATCTCATTCAAAATGTTTACTTTTCCATAAGTGACCTTTTTAACATTGGGTCCTGAGTGACTGCGCCTCATGGGTCAGACTGAGGGGTCCACAGGGTTTAATCCCTGCTTAGTGAAGTCTTTGCAATCTCCAATTTCAACATTTCGGCGTGAGGGTTGTGCAAGAGAAAAGTCTGCAAAGTGACAACAATGAGCCTGAACACACTCCGCACTCAGTACCGCTAACAGCCATCTGACAATTACAATTAGATTTTGACATTTGTGTTACACACACACACAGTATTCTGTTACTTTAGCCTCATAGCAGCTTTAGAGCTCATTTCCTTATTTGTTTACTTGTATGTACAAACATAACATATACAACCTTCAGTCTATATACACACACACAGTTATATACTGTTGTTTGCCCAGGATAGACAGTCTTCAGTATTCAGTCTTTGTAGAGTTCTCATTGATGTAAATGTAAACTGCTTCAGACTTTAGCAAAAAGCAGTGTAGACTCCACGACCAATGTAAACTTTTGAAGACAGTTGTGGCGCCATCTTGTGGTTCCTCAATGACAAACACTAAGACTAAAAACTTTCAAAATAAAGCCTAATGAATGACAAGAATGACAAAATCACACAGACCAGCTGAATGACATCCATGAATCCATGAATGAGAGACAGTGTTGGAAGAGTAAGAAGTAAAGGCTGCACCCTTCACCATCTGTGTGATTCAGTCATGTCATTGTCAAATATTATATTGTTTTCTATTGGTGCTGTAACTGTGCTAAAGGTTAGAGAGCTCTCAAATTCATTATTCTTCAAATTCCCTGAGCGGATTTTCCAAGAGAGCTGTAACCTTTATGAAAGCTGACAAATATCTGTGTAGAGGTCAAGGAGAAAACATCTGACAGGAATATTTATTCATGATTTAGACCTTTAGACGTAGAATGTGTTACTTGTTGTGGATAAAACTGCTTTACTTATTTTGATTTGAAAGTAATAAATATTGTGTAACAGAATGCAAAAGTACACAACATTTCACTTTGTAGCTTGAAGATTGAGATTTGAATTTACTTGTTAAAATACAGAATCAATCAATGCAACCTGATCAGTTTGTGTGTCAGGACAGTTAAATATAAAATAAGGATTTGATTTGAGTCTCACTTTTGATGCTAAATTTAATCACACATTGATCATATCTTTGTCTTTATTATAGAGATATTTCTCATGTTAACAGGCTCGCGTGTCAGCGTATCAGACAGATTTATCGCTGGATATAAAACATTCTTTTATCTTTTAACCTTGCCTGCTCAGGGTGACTGGCAACTCCAAAATGGTTTATTATGACATTAATCTACTCTATTATTTTCATGTTAATTTAGACCATATGCCATCAGCTCCAAGAGAGTTTTTATATGTTATCAGTCTTATCAGTTTGTAAACTTGTTATCAGTCCACATGGTCAGATGGTGTGGGCAAAGTTACCTCCATGTATTTTACAGTCGAAGCTGTCTTTGTGTAGTATCTACCAACAATTCAGAAAAGAATAAATTCACCAAATTATATTCAAAAGAAGTTCAACTTAAATTAATATTTGCTTATATAATATTAATAAATATTTTGTGATCAACAACCAGACATCAGGAGGTAGATACTGATTATCACTGAACGAGCGAGTCCAGAGTCTTTCTTACAGGATCAAACAGCCGCAATAAAACATGGGGCCTTGATATCCATCTTAATTGTGCAACTATACAATAGCAGGTCAACACTCTCTTGCTTTAAAGACTGTGGCTATCAGTGGATGATATTAGTCCATTCTGTTGAAGACACGATGAAGCTCTCGTTATGGGTTCTTTCTTTGTGCTGTTTGTGTCTAATCGGCTGTCAGAGGATTGAAGTGAATGGCCGAGAAGATTTCATGCTTCTTGCAGGCCCTTTGACAAAGCAGCTAACCAGGAACTCAGGCAGCGATGCCTTTGACTGCACTCATCCCATACCTACAGGATCTAAATATTACTTTGAGGACCTCCAGAGCAGAGGGGTAACCCACTTCAAAGTGCCACTGTCATGGGCTCAACTCCTACCTACAGGCCTCCCCAGCCAGCCACAACAGGCTGTGCTTACCTGTTACCAGACCCTGCTGAAGGACCTGGTGGATGCGGGCCTCCAGCCTCTGGTTGTCCTCCATGGATCCACAGTTCCAGAAGGTCTAAGATCGAGGTACGGGGGCTGGGAGAGCTACCAGCTGTTAGAGATGTTTAAACAGTATGCAGAGTTTGCCTTCCAAGAGTTTGGAGATCTGGCACACTCATGGGTGACAATGAGTCGTGTGGATGAGAGTTGGCATGGAGCGTCTGCAGGAGCTTTGCGTATCCAGCAAAATATCTTCCAACTCTGCAGAAACATTTACCAGCTCTATCATCAGCGATTTCCTGAAAAAGGTAAGAAAATTGATTAAAGGGGTGGATACGATCGAAATAACTACTCGACATGTCTTCTTAACCATGAATAAATACCATTGTGTTATTCTTTGAAGTCTGGGACAAGAATCAGGCATCAGTACCTCGTTTATTAATGACATGATCCCAATTATTATATTGTGCAACATTGAAATTAGGTTGAATTCAACTATTTTGTCAGAATGGTCAATTTGGGTTTAAGATCAAATTGCTAAATTTATACAGCTGAAACCTTCACCCCATGTTTTATGACATGTAAAGATTATCAAGCTTATCTCAGTGGGTGATATCACAAGTTATGGTTTTCAGTTATGTGCTCAGCTCAAAACATACTTGCCACATAGCCCTCACATGCTTCAAATGAAATACTTAAGTTTGTGTACTTCTCTCTAAACATGCGTTTTCATTACCTTCATTGCCTTCCTCTTCCTCATTATATGTGATTTCTGCTTTCATATCTTCTCAGGGAGACGTCTGTCAGTGGGGTTGAGATCGACTGATGCTGCATTTATTGCTCAAATAAAAACTGTGGTGACAGTAAGCAGTCTCTTCTATTTGTTCTCCTTAGATATTTCATACGATCAATTCAATTTCAATTCCAAAACAGTGGATATCAAAAGTATCTAACGCTTGCAAATCTCAAAGTTTTAATTCCTTAAGGCTGCGAATCAAAGAACAATTAATTAAAAGAACTACAAGATACTGTGTGATAACCTTGCCCACCTTGTTGCCCGTTTATAACAGATGGATTTCTTGTCAGTGGAAGTTGAATATGACTGTGCGTCCACAGGAAGGTTTGCAGAGAAGCTGAGGAGCTTACAGGTGAAGAAATCAGTGCATTTGTAACACTATATTCTTATATACATTATGACGAGTCAAACGGATGTCATGTTGTGTTGTAGATATCAAGCGGGGAGTTACCTATTCTAATATACAAGATGACAGGCCATGGTTGTTCATCAGCTCAGTTTTTCCAGTCAAGCTTCCAAGGTAAACATCTTTACAGCTGAACAAATGTGTGACTTTTACCTTACAGGTGAATATTTTCTTAAATGTTTAATAATAGTCACAGTTAACATTTATAAGTGATGGTATATCAATAAGTGTTGAATAATTCTGTATCATTATCAGATGTAAATTGATATCAGAATCAAACTGCCTATTCAAAACTTTGTAAAAAAAAAAAGCCCAAAGTCCATTTGAAACAGGAATCCATACATGACAGAGCATATTTCTCAAAATGCAACATGAACTCTGCTGCATGCATGATATATTATAGTTCAAATTGGCTAAAGATTATAGGAAATCAATTGCAAATATCTGCAGTAAACACAGCTATAAACAGACTTATTGCAGGTATCAAAGTTAGACTGAATTACAACTATTATATCTATATATATATATAAATATCGTAAAATTTACAGCCGAGTAATCATAAAGTCACTGTGTCTTGGGACTGTTATCACACAGCAGTAATCAGTGTGAATTCTTCTAGGCGTGGTGCTAATAAAGATCACGTGCATGGTGAAGCTCTGCATGTGCACCAATACAATCAGTGGTAAACACAAACTGTTCACAGACTGGAAAGGTTCCTAGAGCTGTCAGGTGGATTCTTTTTTTATTTATTATTTTCAAATAAGTTTGATCGTCGAGTGATCAATCAGGACTGATGATACAGCTCAGATTTCATTCAATTCTACCATTATTGAAAATATTGGGACGATTGGAATAAAATATGAAGCTGCAATTATCTGAATATATGTTTGAATATTTAATGTGTATCTATTGTATAAGAGAATGTGTGGATTCAAATGTTTCAGACTAAATGAGAATCTGTTCTACTTACAGTTTTGAGCAGCAATGACTTAAGTATTGTGGGATTTGACATGATGGATGTGTTTGGTAAGATGGACATGTCTGAAAATCCAATCAGGTAACAATTTGACTTGGTACACTACAGTTTCATGTATATTTACAGTTTGTTTCACATTTACTGAAGTAGTTTTTATGTCATCCACCTATCCAACACCCACAGTAATCCAGACGACATCGGATTTAGAAGCAGTTACCAGACTGTGTGGGATACGTTTGGTGCCAAAATCCTAACAGAACGAGATCTTTTCCTCAATGAGTCATTCCCTACTGGCTTCCAATGGGCCACCTCCAGTGAGTCCTTCAAGGTTGAAGGCGGGTGGTCTGAGGGTGGGAAGGGAGAGACCATCTGGGACCGTTTTGGTCATGAAGACCTGGCCTATGAGAATCAGACAGCTGATTTGGTTTGTGACAGCTACCACAAGGTGGACTATGATGTCTACCTCCTGCGAGGTCTTCATGTCAACTCCTACCAGTTTTCCATCTCTTGGGCTCGGATTTTCCCATCAGGCCACAGCAGCGCCCACTCTGACAAAGGAGCTCTCTACTATGATAAGCTGATTAGTGCCCTAATTGAGTCTGGCATAGAACCTGTCATCACCCTGTACCACTGGGATCTGCCCCAAGCACTCCAGGACTACGGGGGGTGGACCAACACCTCAATCATTGAAGCCTTCAAGGACTATGCAGACTTCTGCTTCTCCAGGTTTGGAGATAGGGTCAAAACATGGAATACTTTTAGCAGCCCCTGGGTGGTGAGCCATGCTGGGTATGGAACTGGTGAGCATCCACCCGGAATAAAGGACTATGTGGTTGCCTCCTATCAGGTGAGAGTGGCGCTATCGCTGTATCATGCTGTTATACTATCATTTGTATTCATGAAGTTCACCATTTCCTTTTCCTTGGCAGGTCACTCACAATATTCTCAAATCCCATGCTGAGGCCTGGCACGTCTATAATGACAAATACAAGAAGAAGCAGGGAGGCAAAGTTGGCATTGCACTCAACTCTGACTGGGCTGAACCGATGGTCGCTTCCAGACCTGAAGACATAGCTGCTGCACATCGTTACATGCAGTTCATGCTGGGCTGGTTTGCACACCCCATATTTGTAGACGGGGATTACCCCGCAACACTCAAGACCCAGATTGAAAAGAAAAGAAATGAATGTCCCAGCTCTGAACCTGCCATCCTTCCAGTTTTCACCGCTATGGAGAGACAGAGGATACGTGGAACAGCAGACTTTTTGGGATTAAACCACTACACCTCCCGGCTGGTCAACAGCAGCAATGGTGGCTGCATGCCTGGTCCTCAAAAAGTGGGCGACTTCCAGGCACATGTGGATCCCTCATGGTCCTCCACTGCATCCCACTGGATCCATTCTGCACCTTGGGGTCTTAGAAGGCTCCTAAACTATGTTGCTGCAGAGTATTTGAGTGTCACCAAAGTGCCTCTCTACATAACCGGGAATGGAATGCCTACTGAGTACAGCGGAGACACTCTAAATGACGTCAGCAGAATAGAGTACATGAAGAGTTACATCAACGAGGCACTCAAAGGTTTGTGTTTGACATTGATCTGATAAGAAACTGTGTTCGCGTGTGTATTTGAATAATGTCAAATTTCATTTAATTTTGTGTCTGCATTTTTAGCAATACTCCTGGATGGAGTGGATGTGCAGCGATTCACAGTGCAATCACTCATGGACGGGTTTGAGGGAAGACAAGGCTACAGTGAAAGATTTGGTCTGCACCATGTTAACTTTGAAGACGCTGACAGACCAAGAACACCAAAACAATCTGCATATTTCTATTCTCAGGTTATCAGGAGAAATGGATTTAGATCACACACACAGCGATCATTCAACGCTGCTGAATTTAAAGGGGTAGAAACACAACTCACAAGCCGTCCAATCGGTGCCCCGCCCTCAGAGGTACCGTCTAAAGCCAAGATTGTCTGGGACAAATTCTCCCACCAATCAAATTTCCAAAGAAAAATCTACCACTATGGTACTTTCCCACAAGGCTTCAACTGGGGTGTGTCATCTTCAGCTTACCAGATTGAGGGCGGCTGGAATGCTGATGGGAAGGGAGCTAGTGTTTGGGATACATTTGCACAGAAACCTGGTAGTATTCCTGGCGATGCTAATGGAGATGTCGCCTGTGACAGCTATCACAGACTGGAGGAAGACCTCTATATGCTTCAGGCTCTGAGAGTGAAGTCGTTCAGATTCTCTTTGTCCTGGTCCAGGATTTTCCCCAATGGTCAGCGTGCTTCTCTGAACCAAAAAGGTGTTGACTATTACAACAGGCTCATTAATGGCCTATTATCTTATAACATCACCCCCATGGTGACGCTCTACCACTGGGATCTCCCTCAAGCTTTGCAAAACATCAATGGCTGGGACAACGGAACCATGATCGAACTCTTTAATGACTTCTGTGATTTCTGCTTTGCCACCTTTGGGGACAGAGTAAAATTTTGGATAACCTTTAACCAGCCTCAAACAATCGCATGGTCAGGCTATGGACTCGGGCAGATCCCACCAAACGTTAAAAAGCCAGGAGATGCTCCATACAGAGTAGCACACAACCTTATAAAAGCACATGCTAGGGCGTACCACACATATGGCGAGAAGTATCGTAAATCTCAAGGTGGTCTCGTATCTATCGCCCTCAATGCTGACTGGTTTGAACCTAAAGATGTCAATGTTCCTCGTGAAGTGGTGGCTGCTGACCGCGCTCTGCAGTTCCAGCTCGGTTGGTTTGCCCATCCCATTTTCAAAACTGGTGACTACCCGGATGCAATGAAGTGGCAAGTTGGAAACAAGAGCGAACTCCAAGGTCTCTCAGAGTCAAGACTACCGGCCTTCACTGACGAAGAAAAGAGCTACATCAGGGGGACGGCTGACATCTTCTGTGTAAATCACTTCTCTACAAAGATAGCCAGCCATGCTACACTGAGGCTTTCCCCTCAGTCTTATCTATATGATCTGGACTTGAAAGAAGCAGAGGAAAGTGATTCACCAAATACAGCCATCCATAACCAAAGAGCTGTAGCTTGGGGCTTAAGGAGGCTCTTAAACTGGATCAAAGAAGAATACGGTGATCCAGACATTTACATCACTGAGAATGGGGTTGCTACAGAAAAGGGGACAACCTGGGATGATACTGTCAGAGTGTTCTACTACAAGACCTACATTGATGAGGCTCTGAAAGGTCTGTACATCAAGTTTGTAGTTAAAATGATAATCCATAACTAACTTTCCTTAGAAGATTTTTCATGAATCATAGCTGACCAGACAGCTGAGGGGGAAGTTGTCAGCTTTGAATCACACTGATTTGTTTGGTCATGTCACTGCCACAGTGCCATTTTGTAGTTGAATAATCGGAGTTGTTGATCACCAACCTGTGATTATTATCCCCAACAACAATCAGATATCACTGGCGAGACAAACCAATACAACTCCAAGGATTGTAACTTTAAATTCACTCCAGAATGACTCAATCACTTAATTATTTCTCTTCGTGTTTTAATAGCCAATAACCTTGATGGCGTGAAGGTGAAAGGATATGTCGCCCCATCACTCATGGATTCTTTTGAGTGGCTTAATGGGTACACATTAGGATTTGGGCTCCATCATGTGGACTTCGCTAACCCAAACAGACCAAGGACACCCAAATACTCTGCTCACTTCTACCATCAGATCATAAAGGACAATGGTTTCCCAATGCCAGATGATGAAAAACAACTTCATGGACATTTCCGCAAGGAGTTCCTTTGGAGTACTGCAACTGCATCATACCAGGTCACCTTAATAAAATAGGATTACCAACACTGTCCAACACTTTATCACATCCCTTGGCATCACGTTATGTTATCCTTTGACTCGCTCTTTGCACCAAGCACATAATGTGACGGCAGCCTCAGTATTGAGCTAGTGGGGAACGGGGAGCTGCCTGAGGCTTCATTTGCCCATTACTAATAAACACACTCTTGTATACTCCATTCTTATGGTGGGAAGAAGGCTGATATTAATAGCTCCAGTACACTAACATTACATTTGCTGCTTTCAGATTGAAGGTGGATGGCGAGCAGATGGAAAGGGTCTAAGCATCTGGGACAAGTTTGCCCACACACCACTTCGTGTTTTCAACGATGATGATGGGGACATAGCCTGCGATAGTTATAACAAGGTAGAAGAGGATGTCGCTATCTTGAAGGAACTAAAGGTGAACCACTATCGTTTCTCCATATCCTGGTCCAGGGTGCTGCCTGATGGAACCACCAAGCAGATCAATGAGGCCGGACTCAACTATTACCACCGATTAGTGGATGCACTGCTGACTGCAAACATTGAACCTCATGTATGTACCCTAGCCATAATTTTGATTTAGAGTAGCAATTTGATCAATTTATTTGAACAGTGTACCTTTCCATTTGCTGTCAGATTACTCTCTACCACTGGGACCTTCCACAAGCTCTCCAAGACATTGGAGGGTGGGAGAATGATACAATCGTCAACAGATTCAAGGAATATGCTGATTTCATCTTTGATCGACTTGGCCACAAAGTGAAAAAATGGATCACAATCAATGAGCCATACAATATAGCCAATGTGGGCCATGGCTATGGTGCAGCAGCCCCAGGTAAAACCATTTAGCTTAAACTTAAAGACATCACAATGCCTTTAAACAAATGATAAGAAGAAGAAGAAGAAGAAGAAGAAGAAGAGGAAGAAGAAGAAGAAGAAGAAGAAGATAGGTGTTAACTATTTAGCACGAAGCGAGCGTCAACAGCGCACGCGCACATCATGACCAATCAACAGGCTGCTACATGTAACTTTACGCTAGCTAAACTTGTATGAATTACTTTACTGATAAGTTAAAACCAGCGCCAACATTTAGCAATAAAACATCATGAAAATAACAAAGAAATGCATAAAATATTACCTGCTACACAGTGGAATGGCGACAGGAATCATCAGAGGCTTCGGGTTAAAAAAAAAAAAAAAAATGTCCGTTTTGTTTAAGTCTCTAAAATATCCTTTTAAACCCAGACAGTTAGCTCAGGTTATAAAAGTACTATACAGTAGTGGTAGAAGTATCAAAGTGTGAAAACGTACAAACTGACGAAATAAATGATCCCTCATTGTAAGAATAAGTGACGCAGCTCAGTTTATCTGTGCATTACTCTGGTGTCACAGTGTTGTACTGCCGAAGTACCAATGGGTGGCAGGGTTGCGCTACTTTTGCATTAATTTAAGTAGGATTATAACCTGTTACCGATCTACAGTATGTACGATGACCGTAATGAGGAAAATAAATTTGATCAAATTTGTTGATGAGCAACAATATTTTATGGCTCCAGTATTAAAAGGTTCTATCTGGCATAGGTTGAAAATGAGTTTCATAAATTACTACATAAACTTCATGCTTTATGCTCCTGTTGGGTACGCAATGTGATCAAAAGACTCTTTACTTATCCAGGGATCAGTTTCCGACCAGGCACTTTGCCCTACATTGTTGGTCACAATCTGCTCAAAGCTCACGCTGAGGCCTGGCACCTGTATGATGAAAAATACCGCAGCAAACAAGGAGGAATCATTTCCATCACCATCAACTCTGACTGGGCAGAGCCAAGAAATCCGTACAAGCAGGAGGACATTGATGCTGCAAGACGAGTGGTGCAGGTATTACACAAGATACATAAATAAGTTTAATGATGTCCTAATTTTGGTTCGCTTTAGAAATGTTTTTAACATGGACAGATAATATCAAAGTTGTGTCTCTCTTTGTGCAGTTCTACATTGGTTGGTTTGCTCATCCTGTATTTAATGGAGACTACAGCGACATGATGAAGACAATAATTCGAGAGCGAAGTTTAGCTGCTGGTCTGCCAAAATCTAGGTAAACTGAAATCTGAAGACAAATAATGACAAATAGTTGTTGAACTGCACAGATTTCTCAGAATGTATTTACTGTTGTTTTTCATTTAATGCTCTTAGACAGACGCTATACTCATGCCACATTCAACTTTTGTCCAGATTGGAACCAATGTTTTTGATTGATAATCCAGTTTCAGTGCAAACAGAAGTATTATTGAGTCACAGTAGAACAGGGGGGAGAAAGGTTTACATTATACATTCATCATTGCTCATACAGTCTATCAATGTGTCCAGGTTGCCGGAGTTCACACTGGAGGAAATTAAGAGGATTAAGGGGACCTATGATTACTTTGGGTTCAACCATTACACCACTGTGCTGGCCTTCCCTGTGAACTATGGAAGCCTTCAGCACTACGATGCTGACAGGTAAGCAAGTAACCGAAACAACAAATAAAGAAAGTCCTGAATGCTCCAAAACAACAGAAAGGGTTCGAATTAGGAAGATGCACCTACTTTGTGGACCTTATTGGACATAATGTTTTGGAAATAAAGACATTTAAAGGATTTGATGTTTTCAGGGGGGCCGGGACCATTGCAGATCGTACCTGGCTGGATTCAGGTTCCTCCTGGCTCAAAGTGTCACCATTTGGGTTCCGGAGGATTCTTAACTTCATTAAGGAAGAATATGGGAATCCACCTATTATCATCACAGAAAACGGCATGTCAGAGCGGGGGCCTATAGACCTGAATGACGTTCACAGGAGCTACTACTATGAGAAATATATCAACCAGGCTTTGAAAGGTATCAAACCACAGCTTTTTCGCATCTGTCTATGTAAACACTGGGCGTATTGATATAAGACTTTGGAGACATATTAGTTTATTTGTTGTGTTATTCTTCATTGCAGCTTACTTACTCGATGATGTGGACATTCGTGGATACACGGCTTGGTCACTGATGGATAACCTGGAATGGGCCACTGGCTTTTCAGAGAGATTTGGTCTTTTCTACGTCAATCACTCAGATCCCAAACTTCCCCGTGTGGCCAAAAACTCTGTTGCCATCTACTCCACTATCATCATGTGCAATGGATTCCCTAATCCTGCCTCTGGACCCCATGAGTGTTTGAGCCCCAAGCCTGAAGGTACATAATTTATCCCTTACTGGTCCTGGTTGAAAAGTGACATAAATCCGCTGTTTATGGATAAGGTCCGTTTAAATGCAGATAATCACGTTTGTTTCTTCTCTGCAGGAACATCTACGCCTCCTCACATTGTGAGCTTCCTGGGTATGGAGCTTTCCCTCAGCGATGCAGAGACAGGACTTTACACCACATTTGCTCTGCTTATTGCTGCATTGCTTGTTGCTATTTGTTTACCCTGTTGCTTCCGAAAGGCCAAGAAGAATTCAACAAACACATATGCGTGTACAAGAATAGAATACGTAAACATGGACAAACACTAATCGTAAACAGACTCCAATGAAGTCCAACAGAGACCCAGGGAAAATGTGGACTAAAATGCGTCTTGTGCACTAATCTTTAGTAGAGGAAGATGTTTCCTTTAATAAACTGGACTTTCACACATCTACCAGTAAAACAATGTTTTAAGAGGCATTTGAAACATCAGATGCAGATCAAAAGTAAAGCGATTTTCCTCTATTATTCAAGTACAGATGGCGAATTAGGCACGTTTGAGGTTGATATAACATCCTTCTACAATACATTACTGCTTAAATTGGCTGCTGATGACAAATGTGTGTGAAACTACGGAATGTAGAATATGTAAATGCATCTGCTGTCGTTTAGTTTCACCTGCATTTTACCTGTAAGACATGCCGTCTCACTTAATTACATGTTGAAAGATGAAATAAAGGATCAACTGTTTGTCATTTGTCGATTTTTGATAAACCTTGAAGTGCAATATTGGACCTGAGAGTTGCTCAGATGGTGAGATGATTCATTCAGGTTCTCCCACAAGAATGAATGTTAAACACAGATTTGTTGACAACTTTTTTATTTTTCAAACTAACCACAAAGAACTATCAGTACAAAAAGGTATAAAAAGTACAAAAAGCATTGTTCAAAAATAACTTGAGATGACCTTATTCTGGTTGGCACTCGTGGCACTGCAGGCTTGGTTTAGAATAGAAAAGATGGCATTAGAGTGCATTCAAGGCATTTTGATTCACATTAAATGATTTCATGTTTACAGCAATACTAACCAAAATATCAGCACGTTCAGACACGAACATGCAGTTATCCCTTTTGTTTATTTGATGAAAACACAAAGGATCGATGTGTAGTGACAAAAAAATAACGGAATGATTCAATAATCAAAAATGACAGAGCGGCAGGTTGGACTGTTGCATTCGCTCTGTTGATCCATTTTCACAAAGCGATGGTTACGGGCAGACTTAGGCTTCACAGAGCTAAGACAGCAGTGAACTTTTTCCTTTTTTTTTTAAACCAAAAAACATTGGCCACAGTGACAAAAGTCTCAACAACACAGAAATCTACTCTAACATACAAAAATAAAGAGCAGTATCAAATACACGTTGAATCAATACCGAAACAAGACCATGTCAAGAGTTTACACGGATTTCAAGCATTACCCAGGTTTGTTTATTACTTTGGACAAAGGCACCACACGCGTCTTCCAGTTACCATGGAGGCACCAGACTGGGAATGTTGACTGGTGCAATGCCAACATTTATCAAAACATCAATAAAAAAAAAAAGTGAGGATATGTCTCAACTGTCCAGCTTCCATCGGCCATTAGAAGTTGACCAATGTCCGAACTGCATATGAATGTCAGCATACATACACTTAAGAGAACCATTTCATGGATTTGTCTTCCCAAAATCCGCGTAAGTACGACAGTTACTTCAGTACCTTTGTTCTTGCTTTATGAGTGATACCTTTGGACCCTTAAAGTTTAAGGTTTGTTTTTGCTCTGCGACTGGCTTTGCTTTACCTCAACAAAATGTCAAAAAGAGAAGTTCCAGTTTAGGTCAAAGGCAAAATTGAGATGAACCCACTGTGAACATCTGACAGAGGACAAACTATAACTACTAATTCTAAACTCTCAAAATAAAAACAAAAACTAATAAACAAAATTAGCTGCCCTGAGGAAGAAGCGCAGGTAACCGTTCGTGTTGCATGACGGCAGTGTGGACTCACTTTGGCTCGTCTTAGTCGTTCAAGTAGGGCTGGATGGGCTGAGGTTCCGTTCTGCTGGACCACGGCAGGCAGGCCGTAACACTGATGGGCTCGGGATGAGTAGATCCTCCTCGAGCAAAGTTCTCAAGATGCACACACATTCGAGATTCACTTCATTTCTGCTCACTGTCCAGGATGTGAACTGAATTCCACAGCGCCAACTGTGCTGATGAGAGCCTATGAACGAAGACCTGGGAGCAAGAACATGGTGTCAACATTAGAGGCAGATTTTTAACTTGAAACACTTGAAGGTCTTCAAAATATAGTACAAACCAGAGGAAGTTGTTACGGTGTGAGGATGCAATGCTCACCTTTCTCACACTTGCTGCTCTGCTTCTCCTGGGCAAAGTTCAGTCTGTTCTGCTCCACTGCGGTGCCGTTGGACTCTGGGCTGCTGCTGCGTGTGGGGCTGTTTTCCTCATTCTGGTAGGCCAGGTCCAGGTGCTGCTGGGCCAGTTTCAGGTGCCGGCGCAGCCTCTCCAACTCCCGTGATGAAGCTTCGTCCCCAAACGACTCGCGGCCAGAGTCTGCCAGGTTATCCCGGAAGCCCAGTTTTCCCGACGGGTCCTTCTTCAGCGCAGTGTGGTAGCCCGGAGGCGCAGACGGCTGGCGGCAGATGGAGGACCTCTGGCTGGCCAAGGCCGAGTGACGGGGGGTGGGAGGGCGAGACCGCGGTGTACAGAAGCAGTCGCGGATGCCGCTGATGCCGAGGTGGAGGATCTCCAACAGAGTGAACAACAGGCAAAGAGCGCTGACAGCATACATGATGAGGAGGAAGATTGTCTTCTCTGTGGGACGGGACACGAAACAATCCACCGTGTGTGGGCAAGGTGAGCGTGTACATATGTAAGATGGCGCCACTTCCAGCCCATACAGGATGTACTGTCCAAACAGGAAGGAAACCTCAAAGGTGGCACGCGAGAACAGCTGAAACACGTAGACCTTCATGAGGCCATCACGTTTGATACGACGGCGGCCATCGTGCTTCTTGCTGGGTTTCTCCACTACCTCCTTATCCTTCTCTGGCTCAATCTCCTCTAGGATCATGGGGTCCTCCTCTCCGTTATCTTCCGCTTCCTCATAGTCACGGTTGGCACCACGGCTGACAATGGGCATCCTCTTCCTCCCGCGAGGCTGGTAGTCATTGTCTTCCATGCGAGCGATCTTATGCATAGCAAAGCCCAGGTACATGATGGTCGGTGTTGTGATCATAATCACCTGGAAGACCCAGAAGCGAATGTGCGAGAGCGGCGCAAAGGCGTCGTAACAAACATTCTCACAACCAGGCTGCTGCGTGTTACACACAAATTTACTCTGTTCATCGTAGTAGATCGACTCGCCGCCTACAGCCGTCAGCACGATGCGGAACACGATGAGTAGCGTGAGCCAGACTTTGCCCACAAACGTGGAGTGGTTGGAGATCTCATCCAACAGGCGTGTAAGGAAACTCCAACTCATTTTGCCTCTGGAGTCGGGACGGACCTCTCAAATCTGCACAGAGAAGACAAACACGTTAAGTCAAGTACATAAGTCAGTGTGCACATGTGATAGTCTCATAAGCTTAAAACAATCATACAATTTCAAGGTTTACTCCTTTTGCTGAAGATTTTTACCCAAAGCGACAATACAACACAAGGAAGGAAGATTCTAGTGCAAACCTTCAATAACCTGAGGATGAAAGTTGAGTTCGAACAGCGAGAGGTGAAACAAGACTGAGGAACATCTGTCTCAAACTGATATTGACTTCATGTGTTATTGCACCTATGAGCCAAAAGGTGGAGCCACTTTGTTACCAGATGTTGACTAAACTAACACTTGATGTTGGGGGAAAAAAATCCTCCCTCACACTTCTGCAGCCATGTGCAGATATCAGAGATTGTGTTCACCTCAGACTTCACACTTCTTTATATGAAACTAAACCTGAGTTTTCAAGCCCTGATTTATTTCATATCCGGTTCCAGAGCCTTGTTTGCTTTTCAGACCACCACCGTCTCTGTGATCTTGAGAATTGACATGTGGTGCCTGAGCTAAACTCCCAGTAGCTTTTAACACCCCCCAATACCTCATCAAACGCATCTGAACGACTCACACGTTCATTTCCAAGGCGTCATAATCTCAGTCTGACAGAAACAACGGCGTAAAGACTTAATTTAACTTAATTAAACACTTTGCAGCCATTTAGGGACTCCTGTGGTTTAACACCCTCTGTGATCACCGTCTTACCAGCTTCTGCCGAGTAATTATCCAGCGCTATAAAACCCCATGTCGACTTGAATGCTGCGCGCAAAACCAAAAGAGAGCGACAACTGAAACATGCAGGCCGCCTGTTCATGTTTCACCTCTGAACGTTTCTCTTACGTCAAGCTTAAGTGTGCTGCAACCGTTGGTTGTGCACTTGCAAGCACCTGCCATGTTTATCTGCAGTCAACCATCTCGTTGGTTAGGCAGAGATGGTGTAGCTGATAGGCAAGGAAGCACCTGGTTCAGCTGTTTAGAGAGAAACACTGTCTTGCAACCGTTTCATTCTTACCTCACAGACCTACAGGCTATGCTAGACCAGTGACTGATTACCAGAACACTGAGCAGTTGCTTTTTTTCCCCCCTTCATTTTATTTTACATCCCAGGCGGGCCAGGACGGGGTTGTATGGATGCGGGGTGAGATGTCCTCTGTCTATTTTTTTTTTTTCTCTCTTCTCTCCTTTCTGTGCCACAGCCTATGATACTAGCCTATCTGTTTGACTAGAAACACTGTATCCCTATGAGATCATTGCAATGTCAATCTACTTGTATTCTACCTCAGGGTCTACGTTTTAAGTTTGGCAACAACAATACCATTGATAGTGCAGCTCTCCTTCTTTCTCTCATCTCTCTCCTCTTCCCCCTCTTTCTGTAAAAAAAATGATCTCCAAAATATCCAACAATTGTATGCGCAATGTGATGTAAAATGTAAATTACAAATAGCAAAAAAAGGTAACGCCGTCTGCTGTTGGTGAGTCAACATTCAGACACGCACACTATAATACACACAAAGCTATTGACAGATTGTATACTTTCCACTTTTCAGGGTTTCATGTCAGGGTTCTTGTCAGTGAAAAGCAAACTGCAAACTAAGAACCAATAGTCGAGAAAATAGCGGCGACTAACACACATTTAAGTTGCCGGGACAACAGTGTCCCATAGAGATATCATCTTCCATCTAGTTTGGGTCGCTTATGAAGTATGGGTTCTATTCTCTCTATGACGCATGATGTCTGGTTCCAGCCTCAAAGACCATCCGTCTCTTCTTTCCCTCAGCTTCCCGCAGAATGAGCCACAGTCATGTACTTTTCCCTTTCTTCACGGTTTTCCTTTCTGCTCCAAGCAAACCCGGCCACGTCCTGCAGATGAGTCAGATGCAGCGGGCAACGAGGGCGTCGAAACCAAGAGACAACGCTCAACCAGTGTTTCCCCGAGGTCAAAACATCGGAATTCAAACTAATACGGCCAAGATCACGCCTCTGACACGGCCACACAATAGACTTATGTAGTTTAGTACAGGTGTGGCACAACGTCGGGAAATAAGTTATTGCTCAACCGTCAACTAACAATTAAATAACTTGACCAACCTGCTGCCACCCACGCACACACACCCAGTGGAGAAGCTTAAAGGCCTTGGGTGAAGTGTGGGAGTGTGAAGGGCGGCATTTCATGTAGACTAGAGGGTGAACCATCCCTTGATAAATACAAAGGTTTGGAATGACACACACCACCAATGACACACACACACACATCTGTCAAGTTAACAAGACGACACTCCAGGCGACCCAGAGAGCTGCCATCTCAGCCGGGCCGTAGAAACCCAGTTCTTGAGAGCTGATTTGACTGTGGCTATAACTCAGAACAGAGCGGCAAGCTCTGCTTGTTGTGTTCGTCTTAGAACAAGGACTCAACTCTGAGGCATAGCTGCATGTTCAGTGTGGAACATGTACACATTCTGCCTTTCCATCATAAAAACCATCAACAACTCTTCTTTGAAACAGACTGCCCCCTATTGGCCTAGTAGGGGAAGGTCTGGTCACTAAAAGTCGACGACCTGCACCATTTCCTCCAGAAACATCAGATCTGCCACAATTAAAGAAATATTCTTTATGGTGTTGTAATTGAGAGGTACATGGTGTCAGTTAAAAGCTTCTGTCCCCAACTACACACTGATCAGTGTCCCAGAAAAGTCTGCGACGTGCCGATGAACACTTTCCAACCTTCCACGTCCCCTCCCGCTCCTCTGGCTTATCTGTGGGACTTCAAGTAACACAGCATTGCTTCCGAGAAAGGAGCCGATCCGGAGATAAAGACACCGATCGGGCCCCGCAGAACAGAGACGCTTTCATGGAGCTCACATCTGGGAGGGCAGGAAGCGATCACAGCCACCGGATTGTGAATTATTGCGATTAAAGGGGCAGAAAAACAAACAAATATGCCGTCACATCAGCTGAAAGGCTCCGGGTGCTCGTAGAAACACAGCAGAGAACGCTGTACTCTGGTTTAAATGCGGAGAGTAAATTAATCAGTCGGAATCCAGTGAGGTACAATCATCGCAATGGAGAAGTGATCAAATTTGTGCAAAGATGACGCAATTAGAGCGGCTAGCGGGGCAAGACGCGGTGGTCCCACAGCTGGAGGATCGATGAGGAGCAAGACCAGGGCTGAGACTGGACCACGTGGCGTTCAGGAACATGTTAAAAACAAGGGCAGATTATGAATTTGGGTGAAGTAATGATAAATAAAGCCCAGTGGTGACCTGGCGGAGGTATGGAGCTCCCTGCGCGCTCCTCCATCACCAAACCGATGCCTCTCAATCCCACAAATACATCTCGAAACGGTGGAGAATCACAGCTCACGGTACGAACCAGAGGTTTATAACGCGCCAATGAAACCAAACTTAGCGACAAATCCATACCAGATAATCGATTTTCCGTTTTTTTTAATCGATTGACCACGACTTCTGCAAGCTAGTGCGCGCAAACCCGGGACTGTGCTGGAGCTCAATGTTCCGAGTCTGACTCCGTGAGCGGACAATGATGAGGCTGAAGTTCACAGAAATGTTCCCAAACGAAGGTTGGAGTAGAAGTTGTTGCTCAAACTTGTGTAAACGCTGAGTCGTTAGCCAAAGGCTCCGCGGTGATGCTGGAAGTGGCGTTAGCTTGCGCGCTTTGTTTGTGCGGGTCTCACCTTTGTTTGGAATCCCCGTTTCCCCCGAAAAACTTCTTCCCTTTTTCTGCGTTTTGTCCTCCAGCAAAGAACCAAAGTCCCGCTTTAGTATGAACCCATCCAGGTTCGTGTCGCCGGTGCAGCGTGTGTCCTCCTCCGGATCAGGTTTGTACTGCGGGGTGCAGACAAAGACTCCTCCAGATCCCAGTTCCCCCCCATTCCTCCTCCTCCTCCTGCTAGTCCGCGCCGGGCTCTCCCCCCTCCCCTCCCCTCCCCTCCCCACCGCCCCGCCCCCATCCCGTCCCTATCCAGCTCCGTGTTTTGCTCAGAACTAACAAACTCAGACTGTGGAACATCTGACAGCACAAACCAGAGGACTCCACTCGAACTCTCTCATAACTCCTCATTCTTTCTCTTTTGTTGAGTCCTATTCTTATTTAACAGCACAGTGTTGGTGTCACTGTGCAGATGAAATGTGAATGAAATTCTATCTATTGTCCCCTGTTTCACACACACAGAGCAAGAAGATCTGCACATTTACATCCACACACAGACAATGGAACAAACTGCTGCTCTGAAAGTCAGAAGGAGCCAAAAAGGTGTAGGGAAAGTAATGAGGCCTACAGTAGAGACACAACAGGATGGCAAAGGACAGTCTACGTCTCGCTTGTTGGGTAGCAGCAGCTTTTCTGTAGGCAGCGGCTCTGTCACTGCCTCCATTTGTTTTTGCTGGATGTGGAGTAACTTACAGCAGGCAGATAAGCGGCACCTGAGTGGGTTGTGTCTTCCTGCTGAGCCAGATGTTGGGAGGTTGTTGCAATATGAGAACCTTCCTCCTTGCCACGCTTTTGTTCCACTATGCTTTTCTTCACTCCTGCTTTTGTACGTCTTCAAACCCACAACCCTCTGATCGAGGCACTGATTTTTGCCAGTAGGTACCATGCTGCAGGGGATGTGTGTGTTTTAAAAAAAACTAAAACAAAGGAAGGTTTGTGTGTTTGGAACAGTGCTGTGATGTGTCACACACATACCGAGTCAGGCCCCTGAACTCAGCACTAATCAAACATGCCTGTTATGATAATAAATTGTTATCTGTATGCACTATGCTGTTACTGTTCCACTCAATCAAATGTGAAATTGCTTTCAAACCACTGAAATTCCTATAAGCTTACGCTGCATTTTCTTCCTAGAGGCCTAAATCAGTTATGTGCTGTCCCCAGATGAATGATTGCAGGCATCCAGTCCATCAGTCCCTGCAACAGTCCTCAGATTGAATGATCACATTCTTCATCCCAGATCTCCTCAAATGCCCGTCATCGGTCTAACTTCGTTACTTAAGCACCTGTCCTGGCAGAAAACGCAGACAAAGCAAATCTATTGTCCTCCTCACAGATTACTTGTGAACGGACATTGCCAAAAGCAGGGAGGCTGTGGACTGTAGCATCTTTTGGATTTGCCTGGGCGGCTGGTAAAAGCCCTTTAAAAGCTGCAGTCATAGCTTAATATCTGTGTGTAAGCAGGAGGTCAGTGGAGGAATGCAAAGCCCCTCCCCCTCCCGGCTCAGGCAGTAGGGAGGCTCTTTTGTGAACCACAAGCATGCTTTTATTCATAGGGTGTAATGTGGGGTGCTCAGAAAAACCACAGCCCAAATGACAGGGGCGAATGTTCTGGAGGCTCTGAACCGCACAGTCTCAAGGCCCCTGGAGACACGAGCTCAACAGACAAACAAAGAATACATTGATGTATCCATTTTCCACAATATTTTTTGACACTGAAATATTCCAGTTGTGAGTTTGAGTAGTGCATCGATGTCCAGAAAGAATATGAATGCATTTTGAAAACTGTACATTGTTGGAAGATGTCGTCTGTAGGGGAACCCCAGAACGTGATCTTCCACATTGAGGCTGTGGCTTTCTGCTGTCGCCCTGTTTGTCACCCTATCGTAATTAAAATGAGATTACATCGTCACATTACACCCTCGTACATTTTGTCCATTTGTGTATCACACTCCACAGGACTCATAAGTCAACATTTCTCTTCTCTCTCTCATTTTCCACCTCTTTCTCCAAAATGTCCCATCACTTTATGCCTATTGTCACGTCAAAAGCTTTCTTCAATAAAAATATATTAAAGAAAAGAAATGGAAACCACACACATGAAATGAAAATGCAGATTAATCAGTCAATCCCTGCTCTGTGTCTTTTCAGCCATGATTTCTTTTCACAATCTCTGAGTTGTTGCATGTATGTGATGTGGATGTTGATCTGTTCTGTTGCTGTTGTTTCTGATTGCCCGCAAACCTCCAGCCATGTTTTCATTCATGTTTCCAGCTCGTCGGATGTCGCAATGTTTTCAAAGGGCTTTGCTCAAGATCTGCTTTTGTATGCTACACAACCTGACCCACTGTTAATCATCCCCTCGTGATGTTTGCTCCCTCACACACACACACACACACTTCTGATGAAAGACTATAACTGGTTTCTGCTGGAGCACTTGTGCAAGGACTGCCATCAATTTACCCCTCAGACATCTTCTGTGTCATGCCGAAAATGCTGAGTGGGCCATAAAAGTGAGGAGTCACTGCCAACTCTCAAACTCTGACATCCGTGCTGGGGTTTTTCAAGTTTTGTCCTATAAGAACATTCAATTTACTACCATGCAACGTGTCCAGTGTGTTTGGAATTCTTCTCCATCCTTTCATCATGTTACATTGCTGGCTTTGGCGAGGTGTGGCGGTGGGTTGCATGGTGTCAAACCGGTCTGACGGAGCTCTGACGTGCTGTGCTTAGACCCTCACAGCCGCAGCAGAGTCGTTGATGGAGCCTCGGCTGCTTGCCCCTGTTGGTTTTAATCTGTTCCCTCGCATTCTTCAGGCATTCTCTTTGACGACACGCCCAGGGACATGCACGAGGGGCCAGACCCTTTTATTAAAACTGCATTAAGCACGAGTTTAACCTGGCAGCCGGCCAACGTGAGTGAAGCCACCAGCGATGTGTTTGCTGTGAACCGGAACAGAATTCTGTTCTCTTGCTGCCCGGTTCTTTGTCCTGGCACTCCATACTTCTTAAGACTCGTGTGTTTAATTTAGTAAATGCTCTAGTCAGCCATCCGTGTCTCTTTAAACTCAGGGGAATGGTAAAGTAAATGTGAAAATCCAGTAAATGTTTTGGAATGTCAGGTAGTGGATATTAAATGCACCTGTAAGGTTTTTGTAATTACACCACATGACTTAAAGTAATTAAGCTCTGCAGTTAACGTCGCCCACACTGTTAGACTTTCATTCGCTGTACAAAAAGGAAGTTTAGTTTCCTGCCAGCAAGACTAATGCGTTCCATCTGTGTGTTGTTTAGTGGTCTGCCTATCCTCCACAGAGCCTAAAAAGGTCCGGCCTTAGATCAGAATAACACTCACTTTCATTTAACCCCAAAAATATAAAAGCTGGAGGATCTGGCTTAGTGTCTTTGGCAGAGACACGGTGAGAATGTGCAGAACTCTGTGTAAAGATGTGCAGGGACAACGTGTCCTCAAGTGCAACGCAGCAGCATCAAAACTACATGGTCTTACATAGATATGATCAGTCATATACACCTATAGGCCACAGAGTTTGAAGGCACGTAATGACTGGGGGGGCCCACACACACACACACACACACACATTTGAGACATCCTGCTGAGAATATAAATTAAATTGCGTAACAGATTCTTATAACTTTCCATCAAATCCCAAGGTAACGTCTTGCTGAAGAGTTTATCATGATTAGACCTCATGTAGCTCCACTGTAATGGAAGCTCTTGACAGCATAAGAGTGAAATTACAAAGTATCCTAATGCTTCTGAAGATTAAAAATGTGACATATTAAAATAAAAAAATTACACTACATTTTTAAAAATTCCTCCTTTGTATCCTTGTTTAATGCCTTCCTCCTTTCCAAAGCTGATGCAATGTCAGTCCCTAAAGATGTCCCACTTCTCCAGCATTCCCGCCTTTACCCCCCCCCCCCCCTCCCTCGTCTGCCTGTGTGGGTGGGTAAGGCTGATTATGGGGATAAGGCGGGAGCGTGGGCTTAATTTGCAAGGTCACCTTGTTTTTCATGGGGGAGGGGGACACGGGTTGCTCTCAATTGCGGGGTTTCGGCTTCAATGTATGCAGATTGTGTTCCAATCCCCAGCTGGACACAACAGAGGCGTCTCATCTCTAACACCACCTTCTCTTCCCCTAAAGCGTCCCAGGTCGGAGATGCTGTTGCGAAACCCGTCCTAGAGTCCCTAGAGTCTGCCACGCGGGCCACACCAGTGGACTCCCACAGGCACGGTCGGGTTACAGTTGGAACAGTCAGCACGTGGGACACACAAAAGAAACCCCAGTGTTTTTAGGGAGGAGGGGTATGGGATTGCCATGGAAACAGACAGCCCTACCCCCGGAACAGATGGTAGTGGTGAGGGTATCGGGGGTTGGGTGTAGTGATAGCGCGCAGAGAGATGATTATCTTTCTCCGGGATTCTTGCAATTGCAGCTTCTGTTTATCTTTGAGAACAAAGGGTTGGTTTACATCTGTGTACAAGTGTTTGTCAGCGAGCTTTGTTCACCTAAGCAGTTAAAGATGCAAACACAGATCAAACTGAAAGGGTTGATTTTAGCAGTTACCAGTTTGAATGTAGCTCCTTATTCTCAGGAGTTTTCTAAGTGACGTCTCTGCAGTCTTTTGAGTCAGAAACTCCACTTAAACACATGAAACACACGGCCCTTTGTCTGCATGTGTGACAGCAGGACAGAGACGCAAGGACGTATTGGCAAATATGACAGTTTGACACCGCTGACTGGTTAAAAGGAGCAATGTAAGGTGAGGGAAGAGCACAGGAAGTGGGGTTTTTGAGGGTTTTAGGAGTCGTCGCTCTCTGCCAGGCTGCCTACAACATCCACTCTTGCTGAGGTTTGCAGCGTAAGCTCCCATAATACTCTTTTCTTTTAATGTGAGATGACAGTTGTTGCTTTTTTTAAAAAACTTAATGTATTAATGATTGAGTTGTGCCAAGTCTGAAACATTTCCTAATTTTTGCGGGCAACTCCAAGAGCATCATAACATGATGTTAGTGAAAGTAATTAAGCTCTAGTAGGCACTCAGAGAGAGCATACCTCTGCCAAGGCCGAGTGGTCTGCCAATTCTGAGCCCGCCTCTCAATGATGAAAAATTTAACAGGTTATTGACAAACTCTAACTTTTGAGGTTGTAGCAAATCAAGCAAATAAAACAGATCAACACGGCGGAAAACGTAAAAGCGAACACATCATGGCACATATGAAGCGTTCGACAGAATGAGGGGGGATGAACTGTTGTACTGACGCATGTGCGTTCTCTCCCTTAGCAACCTCGGCGCGTAAATCAGCTCAGCAGCTGCACACATCTGGTCAGGAGATTTTGCAACTCACAGCTCCATCACCCAAGTGTGACTCCCTCCTCCTCCCCCTCCTACATTCCTCCTCTGCACACACACAACCAACTTTCTTCTGTCTTCACAATCTTCACACTTCTGTCAGTAATTTCAGCCTTTTCCACTTAAGCAGCATTCATTGCAAGCATCAAGTCAATGCCAACCCAATATGAATGTAATTGGGCTTATTTGTGACTATTAAACCCCCCAACTTTATTTTTCCTCAGCATCAGACTGCTAGGGTGAAGTCAGCATGACTTAGCCAAAGAGTCATAAATGCGTAAAAGACTTGGCAGCCATGTTGCCTCCAGAAATTGGACAGAGAGGAGTTATGGGCTGAGTAAAAGTGCTGGGATCACCATTGAATCAGCAAGTACAGCACATCTACTTCTACAGCACATCGACAGGAAAATGAGATGATCTATCAAAGCCCCAGTAAACGACTGCAGAGAAGAGGGGAAGGCGGAAGAGTTACAGTGTCCTAGGTGTGACTGCAAATCTTTTTAATCACTTCAGATGACTCACACGTGGTGCTGCCATGCCTCCATCGCAGTGTTTAGTCCGTGTAGGAGTAATTGACGGAACACCGAGAGGGATTCAGTTTCAAAACACTAGTCAGGGTGAAGAGAGACAAGGTGTTTGTGTGTGTTTCTGTGTGTAGGTAGGCCATGGGACTGTCGTGCAGATAGCATGTGTTTACTCCGTCTCCATCTGGCTCGGCTCTTACATGTCTGAGCGGTGATGTCATAAAATCAGAGGTTTTTGGGTCTCTAAAGCCTCCAGTTACACTGCAGATTACACACTGGGTCAAAGTTCACTGTCTGTAACTACACCGTAGGTTGAGTGTATCTTTCTCTTTTCCATTGAGAACATTGCCTGCAGGGACCATGACTAACAAGATGACACCAATATTCATAACAAAGACTTTATCACTAGTATGTTGACTCATTTGATGTTCATCATGTATGCAGATGATGTAAATGTGTTTCCGTCTGTCCATTCCTCTACAATAAATGTAGAAGAATGGACAGACAGAAAGGTAAAAGTGTCAAATTCAAGTCAATCATAGATGATGCGACTGCTACGTGTTTGCATTTTGATACAGATAATGCTCCTTTACCCTTAGAGATAAGTCATATCTCTAAGGGTAAGAACTCTTGGAACGATTGGAAGATTTAAATTCAAAAACCTTGTGTTTACCTTGTAGTTTGGTCTGTAATGGTTTGAGTAAGATGTATTAAAGGATGGACTTGATAGGATTGCAGAGAAAATGCTCAATGAAACAATGATTCACATTTTAACTTCAAACAGTCTATGTTTTTACATGCATATAAACATATTGAGCGTTCACAGGCTGGAGGACGTTCACACTGAACTCCATTCATTTGGGTATGGCTGTGTTTCACACCTCACCATCACTCTATTGTTTCTACTTTGGTGTAAATGAGGAAACAGGATGCAAAGGAGACACGCTAACTAAATGCAAATCGTCCTCTCATTACAGCCAAAGTGAGGGGGACGGAGTGAGGGGGACGGAGTCACCAATCAGCTCTGTGAACACCAACACTTACAGCAGTTCAATCACATGACTTCAAAACAAACTAAACCCTTCAGCTTTAAGTCTCCAGGAGCAAGGACAGGGTGACTTTGGACTTGAGACGTCTCGGTTGATAAAGTTTATGTGTTCTTCTCAGCTCTTCTGTACTGCTTTTGCTCCATTGTGTAAGGAGAAAGAATGTTCCTAAAATAAAGGCCTGACTCTGCGTTTTTATACTTGTCAATGATGTTTATGTCCTGACAAGGGGAAGCTGCCCAGCAACAGATGGACAGCGCTGTTAATGGAACCTTTTGTGACCCCAATAACTTCTCCCTCTTCCTCAATGGCTAAAGCGTTTATGAGTGCACTGCCAATTGGCTGCGCTGCCTTCTGTAGACTCCTGTTAAAAAAGTTCAGGACCACAAAAGAGCCCAGGGCGCTGGAATTGTGCAAACTCTTGTCAACACAACTCACCTAAGCTTCTTCTGTTTTGAACTGAACTGAAAAAATGACCGGATTTGTCAAAAACCTAAAGTATGTGAATGTGCCAGGTTGAGCTGGTTTGCACGTGGCTGCTCTGCTCTTCATCAGCATGATAAGCTAGAGGGAGTTGGTGCATGTCACTGACTGACCACATAACGTGTAGAGCTGTTTACATGCCCGCTGATTATCGTCTGTGCTGCGATTAAGGCAGAAATGTTGAGTTAGATTGTCTGGGGCATTGATTTGGTCCCATTTCTTCTGTTTGAATTAAAACTAAATGACCTGCTGTCGTAATTTGTTATTGTTTGTCGTCCTGCAGACATCATACATCCATAGATCGGCAGACTTTGTGCTTACACTCCCTGCTTGCACTAGTTACATTTCAAAGTGTTATGAATGTGTGATTGATGCAGGTTTTTCTTTCAAGCCAACACTTGTGCCGTTTTGATTTCACCATTGTTTCCTGTAATCTTTTGGCAAGGCGGGTTTGTTTATATAGCACCTTTCAGACACAAGGCCATTCAAAGAGCTTGACATTAGGCAGAAAACAAGATAACTCAATGACAAATGTTCACTATAGGTCATAAAAGCTTCAAACACTGTGACACTTTGAACAAGTTGAACCATTATGTCAAAAATCCATCAAATTCAGGTCAATCAAAGTTCAATCGTTTACTCAATAAAATGAACTTTTCTGTAGAATACATTATATTCAGTCATCATCATCATCATCATCATCATCATCATCATCATCAATCATCCTCATCCTCATCCTCATCCTCATCCTCATCCTCATCCTCATCCTCATCGTCCTCCTCCTCCTCAGCCTCATCATCATCCTCATCATCCTCCTCGTCATCATCTGTGTTGACCTCAGATTCCTGCTCATTGAGTCAGACTCGGATTTGGAGGAGGATCAGGAAGCAGGCCAACAGGGGGCACCGTACTATGTGTTGATGCATCGCCAATATTGTGCTCTTCTTCTGCTGTGATCTCTCTTTCTGTGTAAAACGACTAAACCTTGTCGCACTAGCTGATCAGCCCGGTGGCTCTGCAGTGTTTGACCCATCACCGTTGGTCCATCTGTCCATGTGACCAAAAAAGGGCGCAGGGGAGGTTCTTCTTCAGAAAAAAAAGAGATTGATATAAACAGCTGTGACCTATTTCAAAAGAATTCATCAACTTTCCACTGGTTTCCTCCAGGCTCACAGTGTAAACAGCTGTATGTTTTTACTGACTGACCAGAGAATATTGCCACTGTCAAATTGAAACCTTGCATCTGCTGTTTACTGTTAACCTTTTCAAGAAACAATAAGATAAATCAAGCTTAAACAGCTAAATGTGTGCAGGCGCTTCTCCAGTGGGCTCACTTCAGCTGAACATACAGACTTTGATTATATTATGATTATTTTAGAACTCATGTAAACACGATTGCGATTGAAATCTGCAAAAATCAAAGACTGCTCAATCCGACTAACAGACCCGGATTGTGTGATGGTACATCGATTCCTTCAGTAAGTTGTCCCTGCGTGCCTTTCCTCAATGGGACGACTTTCCTCATACTGCAGTTACCCAACATTCCATGCATACGCTTCATTACGTTTGACCGTAACTGCTGTACACACAAATCAATAATAAAGAGAATAAAGAACATGCAGTGGAAACGTTAGGAAGGAACCCATACAAGGAATCCTGCAGTAAAATAGTTTCTACTTTAGTTCCAAACTTTTGCTTGGAAGAATCTTTGTGTGTCTGTGTGTCTGTGTGCTTGTGACATGAGTGTGTGTGTGACTAGACTAGAGGGACATGTAGGGTTTATTGATGGAACGTTGAAGCCAACATCTTATTACAGGCTGTAATAGGAGGACAAAAATGTTGCTGTTGTCTGCAACAAACCTGTAATGGTTTGGCTGACAATGACAATGCGGTAAACAGGTGATGATGCACAATGACTTGCTGTGTAAAGTAGTGAGTGAGGCACATGATGGCTGCTGTGGAGTCACCAATAACTTACACAGCAGACAAGAGAGACCTGCATCACTGAGTCTGTTCATGGTTTCATTAGAGGCTTATAGTAAAAGTATGAAAACATACATAATATAATGGAAGTCCACCTGTGTGAATGAGGTGGGGGTGAAACCGGTTCCACTGGATAAAGGAGAATAATGTTTCCAGGTCAGTGACGGAATCTGGTCCTTTGTTACGTGGCTCCTTTCTTCTGCCTCTTTCTCTGTGTCCTCTGGGGAACTGGATTGTTTCATGGGGTTGAATTGTAGCCGATCCATTTCATCCACCATGTATTGTCTAGTAAAGAAAACAACAGTTTTGTGAACGCAGTGTTCCACCCAGCACTTTCACAGGTGCATGCAGCATGACGTGACACTTTATGTTATCAGATATATAAGCCAGGGTGGCTGATTGATGCCCGTCACTCCTCTGATACTTCAGGGGCTGCTGCGGTTTCAGCTCTGATCCAAATGAACAGATGTGTACGTTCGACCCTTTCAAAACCTGAGCAATCATGACTGAGCTGCTGAGAAATATTATCATTACAATTGAGTGTTTATAGGCCCCATTACCCCTATCATGCTCCGATAACCTGTTCAAGTTCATCAATGAGAGACAGAGTCACCACTGGTGGCCCACTGAGGTATGTGTTCTTATGCCTTCAGGTCGGGAGTAACTTCACATGGACACCCTTTCCTCACATCAGAGCTCCACCCTTCACATAAACTCTTTTCTGACACCTGACACTTCAACTCTGCACTTTAAATACTTTAAATACAGTTGGAGGAAAGCCTACTTGACCACAGTTGGTGAAACATGATATTTCCTTGTTTCAGCAGCGGAATGTCAAGTGCAGCCCAGTTGTGCAAAAAAACATATTGAATCCATCAAGTGTGGCTGTCATTGCCATAGTTTTCACATGATTCCAATGGATTTTCCTGGAGGCCTTGAGAAAAGACAAACAAGAAAAAGAAACAAAACAATAAACACACATATATTGGAGTTATCTTTCACAGCAAACAGATGTTTGTGATCCAGCGATCACCCACTTCCATTTTCAAAACTTCATCTTTTTACAGGACTTTGGTGATCAGTCTGTTTTGTTAAATCGTGATTATACATGGATTAAAGCAATAAATAACCATATAAACACCAAAGCTACATTTAAATCAGCATAAGTGGACTGATGGTAACAGAACACAAGAGTTTTAAATGCTTATTTCCTCCATGAATATGTTTAACTTGCATTTTCTTTCCTTTTTCACAGTATGGACAAATTATCTCAACATTCTGAGCGTGTAACCATAGTGACCGGTGTGTCATTTACAAATTAAGCGTTTTATCAGCAAATTTGTGACCTTCCAGACATGAATAGGTTCTTTATTCTAACCATAACTAATTACTGACGACACAACACGTTAGACTGAAAAATGTTAAACCAAACTCTGGTGTGGTGAAGATTTTCATGAATCCACAATACTCAGTAGTCTCCTCAGAATGGCCCTGTAATGTGTAAAAGCTGTATCTACCTTGTTAACATCTCAGTGAGGCGGCAACATCTGGTGCAGTTGGTGTCAGACGAGTTCATGGAGAGAGAATTTTTTATTATGGAAAAAAACCCTATGGCTCCTCATAGAGAAATATGACAACATCTGCAATATAACAAAGACAGAGACAGTTTTTGGAAAGGCCTTAACAGGGGAGAGGTGGAACTTCAAGATGATAAGTTTTCCTCAACATATTAAATATTGTGAACTCTGTATTTGCCGCATTTAAGGAGGAATGGCAGACAAAACCTCAGCTGTGTTCACATTACCAGCGACAGGGTGACTTTGTTTGAGAATGGCAGGTATCTTGAGCCTTTCTGAGCTGCTTAAACAGATATCCCTCTGTGCCGGCCCAAAACACACCACCAGTGTGTGGGCAGGCGTGCTGTTTCCATGGCTCCTTTCTGCTCGGTAAGAGGAGACCAAACATGTTATTTTAGACCTGACTTCAATGCTCAAATATGTCTTAAATGGCAAAGTGGTTGAACCTGATTAAGACCTGGTTTTGGAAGACATTTGCTGTGGTTCAGGGTTTGGGGGAATCTGCTGAGTGTAATAAAAGTGAAGGAAGACAGGGGCGAGATCTTCAGACTGTAATATAAATAACACACACACGCGCACACACACACACACAAACACACACACACACACACACAGAGAACTAACCCTCTTTTGTTCATCATTGTGACTGTTTAACATCAACAAAATGATGGATACATTTCTTGGTGTAACTGATTCTCATGTTAGGTTGATAACTTTCTATTCTCGGCCATGGCTGAGTTACTGATAAAGTGTAGGTGGTGATGTCATAGTGCCACGATCAGGTTGATAGATGTTTCTCTTTTATTGGCTAAGCAGTGAGTGCAAATGTCCACCAGCATTTTTTGAAGAATGAGCCACGCCCACTTGATCATGGCAGCCAATCATAGCAAAGCACTTCCTATATTTTTTTAAAGATACACTAGTTTTGCTGGCATTCTTAATGTAACATTTTATGACAACTGACACCACTATGAAGCCGACTGGTACTTCACTTAAGGGGTTCTCTCCTGGATCAGGTCCATTCTGTCCAAGTCTCACTGAATCATATCCTGCTCACAGACCAACACCACACAACACAGAACCTTTTTGGTGGAGCTCATTATTCACACAAACAGCCAGCGACTCTGCACTCCCGGCAGGTCAGACATGGTGTAAAAATGATCTACAGCCGCCATCTCTGGGTTCTGTTCAATAAAAAGGGAAGAGTGAGAGGGGCGAGCCTGTTTGCACACCATGGCACCATGAGTGAAGTGCTGAGTCAGTCTCTCAGACTTTACAGACCGCCAAGTATACTTCACTGTGACTCTTTCAAAATATAAGAATGTTGCAAAACGCACACTGAAATAGATTCTTCAGGAAGTTGTTCACTTCATCATCACCAACTTCACCAGTTGGAGATGTTGTTTAGTTCACGTCGGGGTCGTCACACACATAAAGATCTTTACTGATGAGCACCAGTGTCTACAGTGTACATTGGCTACTGTTTGCTCGTCAAACGGGGCACCCATGAAATACACCGGCCCTCTCAGCCGTGTGTCCACAATCTAATCTCCAGCTATCAAGCAGACAAAAACAAAAGCAAACACGGTAGTCCAGGCGTACTGGGGGAATGTCTGGGTGGCCCACGTCAAACAGACCGCAAATGAGGCAAGTCGGCCTGCTTGTGCTCCAAGTTGAAGTTGTGATGTAACATGTAACTTGAGGTATTGTGTAAAATAGGATCAGCAAACAATAACTGTAGGGACAGGGTGGAGTATGAAGTGTCAGGTTAGAAGCTTCTTCTGAACTGTCCTGCCTTGAAATGTGAGATCAGATTCCCAGCAGCTCTGTGTCTTTGTAGGATCAGTGCAGTATCATATTCTCACTATGATTATTCCTTTCATGCCGCCGGTTTAATGAATGAGTTCTGGTTTAGGACGAAGGTGTAGGAGAGGAGGAACGTTTGCAAATCTCAAAAAGGTTTCTACTTACATGACCATTACAGAGCAAAACCTAAACCACACTGAAAGTTTAACTTACTGTAGACATAGCTGTGGACTGTAACATGAAGAATCACACTGTTTGTAACTTACATGTAAGTATATTTCTTCACCTGTTTGCCATCTATATGTCTACCATAGTTGCTATATCACAGCAGATTACCAATGTCAGATGGTACGATTGAGTTACCTATAAATCACCGTGACTACCAGAGTGATTTATAAGTAACTAAACAAACCAAAGCACCACTGTTGACCCCTGCTCCTTCAAAGCGTTCTTTGTTAATGTAACAGGATATGTTCACTTGAGCAGGACCGCTTACAGCTCTGCTGTCCTCAAACCCAACATCTGAGAATTTAAGAGGAAATCCTCACTCTTTTGGATCCACACATGGTGGATCAGCAGACACTCGTACACACAGCAGGCTGTGGAATGATGTTATGAGCTGTGTGGTATAAATAAAGTTATTGTTAGATACATAGAGTGTGTCATGGAACAAAGGGCAGCCTTGTTTTTGGCAAGATCATACAGTGGTTGATCACAAGAGGAGGTTACGGTAGGTATGTCTCATCTCATCTCTCCAGTGTTCAATACCTCCACCAAGTTTGTCTGTCTGTGAGCAGGATCTCTCAAATAGTTGTTGATAGATTTCAATGACCCTTGGTGAGCAGATTGGACTCTTATGACTTTAAGTCCACAAGTGTCGAACAAGATTTTGCACTTTTTTTTTTATTCTTTCCAAAAAAAATGTGTTTTTTTCAAATTCCTTACTGTTTTGAGAAGGTTATCTCATTTACATACTTTTCAAATATGACCTGTATTTTATAATTAGAAAACAAAGAATGTCTGTGAGACTGGAAAGGACATTTGCTTTCTGTCCTCCAGGCTCCAACCTGCTGATTACAGCAGTCACTGTTGTGTCAGACAGAAAAAGACAAACAGTCTTTAAATGGTTGTGCAAGGGTTAAATCGGGACACATTTCCTGTTAGGAAGCGCTGACAGCAGGTTCAGAGCAGCGTGTGGGGTCACTGGGATTCACTGAGAGCCGCCTGGACAAACCATCAGTTGAACATCTGTGGTGGGAGGGGCCGACATGATAACCTCAACACCATTCCTGCTCTGTCTCTCCCGCTTTCCTTTGAAATGTATGTTTGTGTCGCTGGTGCTAATCCTAGTGTGTCATCAGAAGCTGGTTGTTCCTGAACGTAGCTCTGTGGTTCAAGAAACACTCACACAGTCAGCACTTCAGAGTGAGTCAGTGGGTGGTGAGGAACACTCCACATATCTCAGCATCCAAGGAAAAGTCAATCTTAGGCCACTGGACTTGAAGACGATTCACTTCTCATCCCAAAGGCTTCTTCAGTTCTGACCTGGATGACTGAGAAGCTTCACGGACATGTCGCAGCATTACATCATGAGATATGGTGTCAAGATGTGCCACACTACATAAGCATCATAAACAGAACGATCGGCTGTGAGTTCACTCTGTAGCTTCCATACCTGCCCAAAATCTGTTATTGTCTCTTTAGACGTTTGGCCGTCACTCTGTATGCAGACCTGCTGAGTTGACATCTTTTCCTTATGACTATGAGTTTATGTTTTTATTGATTTTTTTGCTGAATCATTTTGCTGATCTTTATTTTCTTCTTTCTGAACCCGTCAGAAAAAGTGACATGACTGCTACTGCCCTCTACTGGGCAAGGTGGCGAACTCCACAATATTAAAGAATGTTTATGGAAAAGATGAAAACTAAAGTAAGAACAGATAGAATAATTTCAGATTGTGTTGAAACTCGTCCAGGGATCGTTAAGGACTCCCCCAAGTGGGACTATATTAGAGATTTACAGCCGTATTCTGGACCTCGGGGACCTATCTAACTTGAAAACACGGGCTGCTTGGGAGACTGAACTCGAACTCCATGTGGACATAGACTGGTGGGACGATATTATACGCAACCTGCATACTGCCTCATCCTGTGCCCGTCTCGCTCTTATCCAGTTCAAGGTCATGCACAGGGTCCACTTCTCTAAATCCAGATTAGCCGAAATGTATACAGACGTAGATGACAATTGTAATAGATGTTCGATGCCTCATTGTAACTTAAGCCACATGTTTTTTCTTTGCCCCAGGCTCCTCAACTACTGGGCAGGTTACTTCAACACACTGTCCACCATATTGGGAATACAAATTCTACCCTCCCCTAACATTGCCATCTTCGGTACTCCGTATGACCTACACTGTTTTAACACCCAACAAAAGGAAATCATCATGTTCACCTCTTTGCTTGCCAGGCGACGCCTGCTCCTACATTGGAAATCCCTCACCCCTCCCTCTATTTCGCAATGGCTTAAGGATGCAATGTACTTTCTTAGACTCGAGAAAATCAAATGCACTATGAGGAACCACACTGATAAATTCTATCAGAGATGGCAACCTTTCCTCTCCTATTTCACAGATCTACAGGCTGTGCCAGACCAGTGACTGATTACAAGAACACAGATCAGATCCTTTTTATTTTATTTTATCATTTTATTTTGCATTTCAGGCAGTCCAGGACGGGGTTGTGTGAATGCGGGGTTGTATGAATGTGGGGTTGGGTGGGGTTCCAGGGCGGGTTGCCATCTCTTTGGTTTTTTTAATTTCCTGTTTGTCTCTTCCCTCTCTCTCTCTCTCTCTCTCTCTCTCTCTCTCTCTCTATCACAACCTATGATGGGATTTGTTCTAACCTACATTGCTGTTTGACATCATCCTGTAAGTTCTGTATGTACCCTATGACTTCATTGCAAATCCAGCCCACTTGTATTTTTCCTCAGGGTCTATGTATGTATAAAGTTCAACAACAATAGTAGGGATTCCACAACCTGCCTCCCTTCTCTCTATCTCTCTCTCTCCTCTTTCCTCTCTCTCTATATAAAAAATGATCTCCAAAATCCCCTTTAACCTGTATGCACAATGTCATGTACAATATCTGCTTCAATAAAAACAAATTGTAAAAAAAAGAAACTCGTCTAGGGGTCTAGTGTCATAGAATGTAATGTAGTGCCATAATGAGCTGTATGTATTCCACTTGACCAAATTTTACTAAACACACACACACACCTTGCTGTGTGATATCAATGCAGCAGTTTCTCCATGTTGTTTCCTTGCTCAGACATAGATAATCTGTGGTTTTATCTACTTCCCTTCCACTTAACAGTTTGTACATCTGTCTTGCAATCGCATAACGCAATGCCTCTTGTCCTGGTTTGAGTAATACTCTCCTTATATATACTCGTATTTTTTTATTTTTTTATTCATTGTTGGGGTTTGTGTTTCGATCTGACTGACCAAGAAGAACCGCAGCAGGTAAGCAGGGAATCTCTGGACCTCCTTCATCTGCCCACACAGGAGCAGTTAGGATATTACTTTTAATTATTTATGATTTATTTTGCTGAACATTCCAATAAATAGATGTAACTGTATTACGATTATATGCATTGGTTAGAAGGTTTTGCAGAAGTAATTGTCAATAATTATAATTTAAAAACATACATTTGAACTGAAATCTCTTTGTGACTAAAATGCTCAGTTTGTGTTCTATTCTAAAGTTCTGCATGAACTCCTGAGCACTGAGTAGATTTCATACTGGGGTCCAAAATAAATCACAAGGTTTTTGTTTGTATTCCCACTCAGTCATTTAGGCTTAAGTTATATTTCTCTATTTTCCCTGAATGGCATTTCTTCGTTATAGGACTCAACGATGATAAATAAATCTTAACAACTCAATGATTTCTTTCTTTTTGTAGTTGCCATGGACAACGTCTTTGACCTGGATCTCTTTGATAGCCTTTACAATGACACAAACTACTATCCCACATCTGATGAGGAACTATTCTCTCCTTGCAGTGAAGATGTGCCTGGATTGAGCAGCTTGGCCCTGATGATCACCTACATTATAGTGTTTGTCTTCAGCATGCTGGGCAACAGTGTAGTTGTCTTTGTGGTTTGCGACATGAAGAAGAGTCGAGCCAGCACGGACATCTACCTGATGAACCTGGCAATGGCTGACATTCTCTTCTGTCTCACTTTGCCTTTCTGGGCGATCTACGTCCATTCTGGTTGGGTCTTCGGCAACTTCATGTGCAAATTCCTGTCGGCCGTTCAGGAATCATCGATATACGGCGGCGTCTTCCTGCTGGTCTGCATCAGCATAGATCGTTACTTTGCCATTGTGAGAGCTACACGGACACTGACGTCCCATCACAGGCTGGTTAGGCTGGTGTGTGGTGGGGTGTGGCTGGTGGCCAGCGTGCTCTCCTTGCCTGTGGCCATTCAGAGAGAGAGCATCCCGCCTAGAGAGGAGGGCGGGCAGATGATTTGCTATGAAAACCTAACCGGTGAAAGCAGCGCTCACTGGCGAGTTGGCATACGCTTCCTTCGCCATACCCTGGGCTTCTTTCTGCCACTGCTGGTGATGGCTTTCTGCTACGGCTGGACTGTGGTGACACTGTTTCACACGCGCACGCAGCAAAAGCACAAGGCCATGCGAGTCATCCTGGCAGTGGTGTTAGCGTTTCTTCTCTGCTGGCTGCCTCACAACATTATTGTACTGATAGACACACTCATGCGAGGAGGAACACTTGGGTTTGGGACGTGTGAAGTTCGCGGTAGGGTGGGCTTGGCCCTGCATGTGACCCAGGTGTTTGCTTTCGCGCACTGTGCGGTGAATCCAGTGCTCTATGCCTTCATTGGGCAGAAGTTCCGTAACCAGCTGCTCTCAGCTCTTTGCAAACACGGTCTCATCAGCAAGAAGCTGTTTGTGGCCTACAGGAAGGGCACAGTCACCACCTCAAGCAGCCTCAGGTCCAGAAACACCTCTGTTACTCTGTGAACAACCACTGATGGCCCAGGATGAGCTGTGTCAAGCAGTGGTCACTATTTGAAGACAGCGGCAATTATCTGCAGGCTTTGCCGTTTTGTTCACACTGCATATAGAAGTTATGTTGATAGCTAAATGTTGTTTTGATTGTTATCATTAGATTTCATTAAAATGATGACATTAACAGGCTTCCTGTTTTTAAAAGCTTAATACGTTTCAAACATTTTTCTCTATGTGTAAATACTTATATCCGGCACGGTATCAGATAGCTTCATCTCTCAAAACAGGATGTGGCGGTGACATTACCTTTGTGTTATCTTCACTAACAAGGCTTGTGTCTTCTGTCACTGTGATCAATGTGTTTTAGATTAGATTAAATTAGGTTTTAGATTAGATTTGTAGGTACTAGAAGCAAATCTCTTTTATACTGTTGTTGAAAAAAACCTGAATTAAGTGATTTTTCCATAGTAACCTGTGTTCTGTATGTTCAAACTAAAATAAACTACTGGAAAACACTTTTACTTGGGAACTTGAGTTTGCATATTACAGGTCATATAAACACACACACGCACAAGCACGCGCACCAGCACACACTCACACACACACACACCACACACACACACACATACCAAAGGTTAGATTGACATATCTGAATAATTGCACTCCACTATCATTGGCACTCATGCCACCTTAGATTTATTTATAGGTAATAGTCTGTACATTGTATATTTCACTGATTCTTGAGAGTCGGGACAAAACACTTTCTGAAATTTTTTTTTTGAAAATGTACACTATGTTGATTAGAGTTATATATTCATGTAGATTAAGATCTGTGCTATTTAACCATGTAAAGGTGCAGGCTGGAGGTTAAAACACATTTTTAATAAATTCACATGTTTACCTTAAAAACTTGATTTGTGTCAACTAGGTCAGACACACTAAAAGTATATAATTATATAATTATAACAGCCCAACAAGAATCTTAAGTTCTGATGTATGTTGTAATAGTGTTTAGTTACTCTTATATGCAATAAAATATAATATATAAACTAACGGCTTAATTTCACACTGTTATACACTGAATACACAGATTTCTAAAAAATTGCATTTTCAAACTTTATCTTTTATTTTGCCACTAAAGAAAAAAAATCCTTAAGGGAATAAGACACAAGAGGGAGTAGATCTGATGATCCTTTATTACTTAAACAACAAAAACTGAAGAAAGAATTTTTCCCAGAAAAATTACAAAAACATACATCTGAGGTTGCTGACAAAGATCTGACGGTGTTGACAGGAAACTGACGGAGTTGACAAAATTGTATTTGCATTTCTGATTAATGAACAAATGCTTTTTTAAACAGATGGAAGTGACAATAGATTAATAAATAACAACTCCTTGTCTTATACTGAACATATTTTTCATTTAACTGAAATAAACAAACTGTAAATACAGCGTTTCAAACTATAACCCTAACCCTAAAAATAAGTGAAGAAATGTAATTAAGCTAACAATCAGCCATAGGTGATGCTGCAAAACATGGCATACTTCAAAACTAGGAAAAAGAAGAGAGCAGGAACACACGTGTTGAGGAGGTGCTTACATTGAAAAAACACACTATGCTTTAAAGCATGAATGCAGTCACACAAGGGACTTATGCCTTGAGCAGCAGGCGTCGGACATGCTCACGCTCTATGAAGTCCATCACATCAGGGGCAAAACTGTAGATCCCTCTTGTTCTTGATTGGACTGGTGATGCATTTCCCATTAGTTTCACTATGATGTCTTGAACTGGGCAGAAACAGACATCCTTCTTGCCACACTTGGGCTTAACCTTTGCTGTTGGACCATGGGGATGCAGAAATTCCATGTGTGGTATTGATGTATTCACCACAGCCAGGGGAATGAAAAGGGACCCTCAGGGATATAGCTGACCATGCTATTGCCTGATTTAATGAGGTTTATGACAAAATCTGACGGAGTTGACGGAAACAGAGGACACAACTTTGATAGGCAGATTTCTATGGAAAATATTTTTAGAATTTCATGGCATGCATTGTTTTATACATTCATAACCCTTATGTTTGATTTGATATAAATGTTTTCACAATTGTAGAGGTTTTTTAAAGATTTTGGGGGCTGGTGAATATTGTGACCTCTTGCTGAGGACAAGAGAAATAACATGGGCCGTCTAACCACTGGTCATACATTTAAACAAATATCCCTCTATCCCTCTCTGAGTTGCGCTCTAGTTCAGACTTACCATTCGTTTTTATCTCAAAGACAATTTTGTTACTATGATCTCATATATCGTGACTAATGTAGCAGTTTATAGAATGGAACACGCAGAGGAAGGAGCGGATTGTTGTGTCGCACGCCTGCCTCTCCGGGTGGGCGGGGTCAAAACTGGCACGGGGGCGGTTTGATGTTGCCATAGTAACAGGAAAGCCACAGCTCCTACGACTCAGTGTAATTATAGCCGGTTAGCTTTCACAACACGTTAACTAAACTACACAAAGAGCGGAGCGCTTGATAAAGGTTGAGCCGGGGCTCTCACCTAAAGGCCGCAAGTAAGGTAACGGACATTTAACACAAAGTATATATGCGATGTTCACGAGTTTCAATTATCCCCATGGTAAAGTAAGTAACGATAGCAGCGAGTGCTAATAGTCAAGTCAGGGTCTGAGTAATGTACAAGTACTTCTGTTGTAATTTCAGAATAAAAGTCGATCGAGCCCATCTGTTGTCGGTCAAGCATGCATCAGAGCAGGACCAATTGTTATTCGTGCTGCTTTTTAAATGATATATCTTTATCATTATTTATTATTTAATAATTGTTAGTGGATTGTAGTGTCTGACGACACGACTGGTTATAGTAGAGTCCCGATCCATGTCAGGGACTTGGCAACGTACTAGTTTGAAAGGAAAACCCAATACCGGAAGTTGTAACACAAACAACCTTAACGAAACCTACTGTTGTTATTTTAATGTTGTTTTATTTATTTTTTTAAAAGCTATACGCGCTTAGTTGTAGTCGGATAGTCGTGTGTTCGGTAATAAAACACACTTAAATGTCTATAGAAATGAATGTAATCACGCTAACGTCGTTGTTGAGCTGATGCTACCTGTCTAGCTAGCTGCCATGGAATCACCGGGGAGTCAGATTAAAAACGCAGTTGGCCCAGAAACATAAACATCCTATTTCTTATTTACTTCTCCCAGCAGGTTGGGAAGAAGTTAGAATGTCGAATGATCTCGTCGGAGTGTGGGAGGTGGGACTGAGTGATGGAGTCCACAGGATAGAGTTTGAACACGGCACCACTACAGGGAAGAGAGTGATCTCCGTGGATGGGAAGGTGCGTAGAGACTTTAGTTGTACAAAAAGTGACTTAATTTAAATTTTAAATTCCTCAGTCAGTGTTCCTTTATTACACCGTGTCACAGGAGATCCTGAGGCGGGACTGGATGTTCAAACTCGTGGGAAAAGAGACCTTCAGTGTTGGCAGCTCAGGCACCAAAGCCACCATCACCATCGACGCGGTGAGCGGGTTTGCTTACGAGTACACACTGGATATCAACGGCAAGAGCCTGAAGAAGTACATGGAGAACAGGTCAAAGGTCACCAGCACCTGGGTACTCAACCTGGATGGCATCGACTGCAGGGTGGTCCTGGGTGAGCCTGTGTTAATGTCTAAGTACTGCTCTAATGTTTACATGAGGGTGAACATTCACTCACTGCTGTGGATGTAAAGGTTCTTTGGTTCCGGGTTCAGTTCTGAAGTCTCAGTGGATCAGTGCAGCAGATTCACAGGTCATTCTGCCTCTCTGGTGTTAGGCTGAGCTCATTAACTGCTTAAACCACCATCACCACCCTCTTCAGCAGCTAATCCCTCTGTAATCACTCTGTTTATAAACTAATCTGATGGCAAACCAACTGGCGCATGTACACAATTTAAGAGCTAAACGTTGAGTAAGCAATATACACTTAACTAGAGACACCCGTACAATACAAGACAGGAATAATACACATCTTACCTTTGTGAAGCTGAGAATGGGCAGATTTAGTTTTTGTTCAGATTCTGACCTCATCACCTTCAACAAAAAGCACACAACAGCTTCACAAATGCAGGATTGATATCAAAGCTGTGGCACCGACCGGTCCTGTTGGTCCTGGAAGAAGCAAAGAAACCTGATCAGCAACAAACATCGGGAGCTGCAGTTATTATCAAATCCTACAAAGGGAACAACTGTCATGAGATACATTTTTAGTGTATTTTCTACTTATTTCTTAAAATCATTGCTCTGCAGTGGAGAATCATTCTATTACTTTAGGGAAAGAAGTTGAAGTGATAGAAGAAGAGACAAACACTTCATCCTCACACTGTTGTCCTACTGAGTAACCACAGGAGGATGAGATAAACTCAACATCCTCGGTTGAGCAGGAAACTTAATGGCCAACTCATAATAATGTGTGGATTGCATCTTGTCCAGTATATGTGTGAACAGGCAGGCAACGTTGAACTGATTTACTCTTTTCTCTCTCGCAGAGAAAGACACCATGGATGTTTGGTGTAATGGACAGAAGTTGGAGACTGCAGTAAGTAACATTAGCAACCTGAGAGTTTAGATTTCAGTGGCTGATCTCACGATGTCACAGTGTTCTAAAGCCTGAAAGCAAAGAACGGAGACTTATTCATCTGTGTGTGTCTGCTCCACCTCTGATCCTGAAGCTCCTGTGGGTACAAAGGCCTCAAACACACAGCAGTCCCACTGATATTGACTCTTTCTCTGCAGGGGGAGTTTGTGGAGGACGGCACAGAGACGCACTTCACAATCGGCGACCACGACTGCTGCGTGAAGGCCGTGAGCAGCGGGAAGAGACGAGACGGGATCATTCACACGCTGCTTGTTGACGGTGCAGAGATAGCCGAGTGTGTGGAGTAAGTGTGCGTGTGTGACGTTTACAGAGGTACGGTTATGCTGTATATGTGTGTGTGACCATGTTTAGATATTTGTATACAGTAGGAGAACGTCCGTAAATACTGGAATCATGGAGCATCGGACGGCCGGGAGAGAGGCGGTCACGCCGTGTGGATCAACACGTGGTCACCGTCACGGCAGCTGAGCACTGAAATGGATTTGGATGAGAATGATGCTGTAATAGCTTCAGTCACAAACTCTAACTCCTGTTTTAATGTCTTTCTGAGATGCTAAAGTGGAGTTTGTTCCGTTAGTGCTTTAAAACACAGCAACATTTGAGAGCAGACGTCTGTGGTTTCTCACTTAACCCGGCTTAGTTCGCCCTCTAGTGGTTTAACGGGCAGCTAGCGTTCACACACACTTGCACTGTGTTTGCATTTGGCAAACTGGATGCGGTTAACCTTTACGCCCTCTTCTACACACCAGCTTGATCACTCTGTAGCATCAGGAGTGATCTTTGTACGGGACTATGTTGTAACATTGTTTGTGATGATGTGTCAGTCATGCTGTAGATCAGCCAAAGCATCTTCATGTGCAGAGTCGTCAATTTAATGTTTGTTTGACTTCCAGAGACAGTGGCAGTCAGTACATGTGTATGAATCTAAAGACATTTATGAATCCTACACACAGCCAAAGGGATCTGACCTGTGAGTTGTGTGGCTTTGTGTTTTTTGGTATAAAGTTCAGATGGAACAAGAGAGAGAACATTTCTGCTGTTGTAAATTAAACATTTTTATGAAGTGAAGTACAATCATTCCCCTGTAGTGTTTAACGTCAGACCTCATCCGTACACAGGCTTCGCTGCGGTTCAGCCATGCGGATGACGTGAAGGAAAACAGAGCTGCAGTTAGCGTGAAAAGGTTTGTTCAGTGTGATCGCCTGAGACACAGAATTCAACTGGATTATTTTAATGTTAATCACTCAAGAGATATGATCGAGAAGGAATGTCAGTCTGAACACTGGAACAGTCCACTAACCTCAAACAGGGAGGAATCAAAGTATTATGAGCTGTAATGTTTCATCGTCTTCCTATCAACTACAGCAAGTTCATCATTGCACCTTACAAAACAGAAATAAACATAAAAGGTTGTAATAATTGCTGCCAATCTACAGCCATGAGAAATCTGATTGGTGTGAAAGAACTACATGTGAGAGGAAAAACAAATCTAAAGCATTACTTGGGAATCTAAATCTAAATGGAAGTAATTTTCAATTTCTTCCTTCACACTTGGAAACATTTATATATCAGGGTTCCCTGAAGTACAGTATATGCAGAGGAACCACAAGAGTGTGTTCAGATCTTCTTACAGATGATAATGTACTGTGGCAGAGCCTGATAGCCGCTGAATACAACAGAGATGTCAGGTGGTCCGTTCAAGCTGTCAAACACAACAGATGGATCCTGACCCACAGCAGGGGGCGTGATGAGATCTGGTTTACCAGCAGTGGCGTTTCCTGTCAGCACCTCAGCCTCCACAAAGTACTGATACTCCTCGTCAGCAGCCAGGTCCTTCCATGTTTTCAAGGCTGATCTCACACTGCGGGTGAAATAGATGCCGTCTCCAAACGCTGGATCTGAGTTTAAAGAAACAGGCACCGCAAAAAAAAAAGTTAATATAATTCCAATGCATCTATTTGAGTATTTGTCCTGCTCTTTGCACTGAACATTTCCAGGATGAATAAGCGTAATGTCGTGAAGCTTCAGGTTAAAGAACACAAGAAAAGTAACTTGCAACCAAGCAGAAACAACTCAATCACAATATGGACACCAAATGGATTCCTCATCTCACCATCAGGTGGAGCGTACTCGGCATGGAAGCCGATTTGGCAAACCATGCTACAGAACTGTGCAGGTACGCGCTGATACATCCTTTGTGATGGCTTTTTGGAGACCATCTGCTTCCTCTTGAGTTCAAACATCTTCTTCAGTGCAGGGATCTCCACTTTGTCCACCTAAATACAAATGAAAATGAACAACATCGGCGTAGTGATAAGTGGCTTAACAGAAACGTGACATTGTTGACTCTGAAACCACAACAGTAAGTTTGTTGGGCTTCACCCCATCAAACTCTCACGGCCACAAAATAAATGAAAATACTTTCTCTTGCAGTGGTTTCACATGTTTAAGATGTTGGGTGTATTATGTTACATACCCTCACTATCTTCAGTGGAACATCTTTGAAGGGAGACATTCTGTCAGTGTATGCAGGTTGAAAGCGTTCCATAGTCTTCCTTTCATTGGTCGGATAGGGTGTCATGGCACGCTCTTCCTCTTTGACAAATTCCCTTTGAACTTCACACAGCATGGCCTCCACCTGCATCGCTACAACTACCAGGTCTTCCGCTGAATTTCCTCTTAACATCAAACCTGCAGACCCGCGATGATAAAACTCCTCAATGGCGACGCCCTTTGCGGATTCACGGGACAGCTGCTGAAACTCGCGCTTTCCAAAGTACTGGACGAAGTTGTTGCGAATGACGACGGTTCCATGGGAGTTGTCGAGAAGGCTGCTGAGCCATCGCTCTGCCTCGCGTGTGCTCTCATCCGTGTTGCTGCTCAGGCTGATCTGTGCACCGGGCGCTCTGCTGCCAGGTTCGGTTCTGAGCTCAAACCCTGACCAAGAGGAGGTGATGTTGTGAATCACGCAATAGCCCTTTGATACATGAGGTGTAATAATCCAAAACATAATTACCATGTGAAGTGCTGGGAAGAGATGACTTAGCGTGGAGAGATCTCATCTGGTGCTCAAAAGCCTGCAGAGGGAGAGGGAGGAAGAGAGAGAAAGAGAGGGAGGAAGAGAGAGAAAAAGAGGGAGAGGGAGAGGACCATTAGTACGTTTCTTTGACAATCCTTATTCGACAAATGATCTCATGAGGGAAACAGATATTAATGACACAGCTGATGAAGTGAAGTAATGAGGCCGTACCGGCGTTGCTGACCAAAACAAGTGAATCAACAAAGAACAACAACAACAATGTGACAGTGACGCTTTGGTACTGTTGAGACTTTACCTCAAATGTTTGATAGTCACGAGGAAATATGATAAAATAGACGTCGAGTGTCTCTGGGAACTTCTGTGCAAACTCCACCACTGCGTCTGCCATGATCTGTGCAGCTTCCTTTCTACTGATGCCAAGGTTACCAGTGCCGATAGCTGGAAAGGCTATTGACTTGTGCTTGTTTGACACTGCCATCCATAAGCACTCGGTTACTGCCTTGGAGAGAATCTAAAGATTAGGAATAAAAAAAGAGAGAGACTTTATGTAATCCAAGTGTGAATTTCATTATGAATAGTTACATTATAGTTTGTATAGATTATGGGATACTGTACCATGGTAGCTTTGTACCCTCCACTTGCGGTACAGACAGTGTGAAACACCTGTTTACATCGCAGATTGTACCCTTTTGTGAACAGGACATGGTCACTGCCGTGACACTTATACATTTCATTTTGCATTTCCCGACCGGCCTTCTGTGATAAAGCTTTGGAGATTTCACCAACGCTCAAATCTCTTGATCCCACGGTGTTCACGATGACGTCTGCCTGTGAGGAGGCAAACACACAGATTATAGGTCTGTTTACAGGTTCACACAAATGTAGAGCTGCTCTGTAACATTCAGGGACAAGCAGGACAAGTTAGCTTTTGTGATCTTATGGACATGCATGGGTACAAGTCCCCACAGCCATAAGGGAAGTCATCAAATATTCATAGAAACCCCAGGTATTGAACTTACAATGGTACCAACAACTACTGGCATTTAAGAAGCTGTAACCACAAAATGATTGGTTATCTCAACTTGAGACTATATAGAAATGATTCTCTGTAGATAAATTAATCTTCTAATCAATTCACCATTGGTTCGACATGTAAACACAACCAATAAACTAATAAATGAAGACTTCCTACCTGCTGTTCCTCAATCTTGCCCTTCTTCAGTGTCAGGCTAATTCCACCAAGCTGGACCTTGTGTGGCGAAGCATTGGAAGCTCCTCCCCTTGGGTTTGCCACTGCCTGGCTGTACATGGGGGGCGGGCCTAGTAGCTGACGACACGCTGCCTCCATTGCGTTGACCGTCAGCTCGTCGTGGTTTGCCAGGCGGACCTCTTGGGGAACCGGAAATGATGACTTGAATGCATAGTGGTCTTTTACAGTTTCCACTATGATTTCTGCACAACGTTGCAGGGGGAAGTTGAATAATCCAGAGCTCAAAGCAGGGATGGCAACAGACTGCAGGTGATGTATTTCAACCGTGTCAAGGATGTTACGCACCGCGCGTTTAAGGAGAGGTGCAGCATGGGAGACGTCGATAGGAAGCGGATGTGATGGTAGTTTTGGGCCTACAGCGTGAATGATCATTTTGCATGGTAGTCTCCCAGCTTTAGTGACAGCTGTATCACCTGTTTTCAGTGTCCCACGCTGAGAAATGACTTCATCACATTCACTCTGGATGTCTGGGCCTCCAGCTTCAGAGAGCGCCGAAGCAAGACCACCATAATGCTGAAGGAGGTCATTAGCGGCATTTACTACACCGTCAACTTGGAAAGAAGTGAGATCCGCCTTCCATACTGACACCTTAACACCTGCAGGCAGAACAACCGCATACCTCTCCTCATGTTGAACAGTTGGTCTGTGCCGTGCAGCGCTGGGATCCCTTTCAAAATCCACTCCATGGATTTTAGCCACACATCCAAATTTGCTTTGAAGGACATTTTCCAGCACAGGCCCACATCGCTTCACAATATTAACAGAGGCCCCGTGGAGAGGGATGTCACTTTTACTCGCCATGGCTCCCACCCGCTCAGTCTGAATCTGAGGAGAAAGTACATTAGTCAGTGAAACCTTCTTCTATTTGATGCTTAATGCTGTTCCATGCCTTTTTCTTTAATAATCTTCTAGTCTACTGTGTAATGACTGACAGGTCAAAGAAACAACAGACTCAAAGCAGACCAGCGCATCAAAGAAGAATACATTGGGAACCACTTTGACAAATTTTGGTTACTTGTGCGTAGTTTGGATGACCTCACTAACTTTTTTGGAAGCCATCACTTTGTTTGATGACATCACAATTGTTGGTATGATGACATCACTATTGTATATTAATGTTATATCAGAATCAGAAAAGCTTCATTAACAAGTAAGTTTTTGTGGTGAGTCGTTTGTCTAATTTTGAAAATACGTTCACTTTAATGTGTGTTTTGTTCGATTATTGTAAATTACATTCTTGTTTTTAATCCCTGTAACTCTTACCTTTTGTTCTCCGGTAGATGGAGACAGACAGCTTCTAATGTCAAAGTGCGTCCTACTAACAAATATAGTTTGAAACTAAATTAATCTATGGGAGCGTGTTCCGATAACACAACATTGGGAGCTAAATGGATCAATTTACGCTTAAAAGCAGTTTTGTGGTTGCAACTGCGTGTTCCACAGAAACAAACGCGCAGTGTTTTACACGGCAACTGTAACATCCCGGAAGTTGATTCGACGATAAAACACATTTCAACAACAACAACAACAACAACATACAGAAATACGTGTATCTCATTTAGAAGAAAGAAAGTAGTTAGCGAGTAAATAAGTGTTTAAGTCGTACTCACCCACCCGTCGACTGGAAAGTACCGAGGAAAGGCAAAAAGTGAAAGTAACAGAAATGAGGGCGGCTTCTAAGGCCAGTATCGCCTCATATAACGCGATCTAATTGGACAGCTGCGTTGTTTCTTCTTATCCGTATGCTAACTCGAGCATAGGTTTCACTGGAACATTTCCCGTAAAGAAAACTCCCTTCTGATTTCCTGAGAAACAAAAGTGAAAGCAAACTGCCCCAGTTGCTGCGTCAGACCGGAGCCGCAGCCGCCATGGACGGCGTCTATGAGTTCGGTTTGCTCGTCAAAATCGAAGAAAACCAAATTCCTAAACTGAAAAACAAGTTGGTGAAGTATTTCCAAAGTAAGAAGGCAAACGGCAGTGATTGTCAGATCGAGTATGAAAATGGCAGCAGGACGGCGGTGGTGCGTTTCCGGACAGATGAAGGTGCGTTTGCGTCCCAGTGTTTTCGCATCAACACGAGTCATTTAAAAGGTTTAAAAAAAGTGTGTCGGTGTATTTGAGTGAGCTTGTCTGAATGTGGTGTTCCTGCAGCCCGACAGAGAGTTTTGGAGAAACATGGCCACGAACTTATGTTGGATAAAGGCGCGCTGAAGTTGACTGTTTGCCTCCCGGAAGATGAGAAATCAGCCGAGGTAAGTAAACAATAACAGTAAATAATTGACAATAACAATGACATCTTCATGAATTAGTCTTTTTTTTGCCACCTATTAATGTAAAACTAGAACGAATGATGTTGTCCTTTTCTGAGTTCAATCTGGGTCTCCGTTATAGAACGATGAACATCTTTTAAAGATTTTATTCTATTTCATGCATACGTGGAAACATTTCAATAGTTTTAAAGCTTTTCAGCAGTTAGATTCAATGAAAGGTAGAATCAGAGACCTTACTCTAGAGTCCAGACGGAGTTGCAGACATTATCTAGACATCCAGAAATGTAGTCAGTGCGCTAATATTCTGTCTGTGGGACTACAGTTGAGTAGATTATCAAAATGGAAGTGTTTCTTGTCTGCTGCTGACCCCTCGGGGGCCTCCAAGACCTTAAGGGTCCTCACAACAAAGTAGGAATCTGTTGCTGTCATCCATGTAACAACAGACATGTTGAGATTTTACTGAGGAGGTGAGTCATAAACCTTGAGGCAGTGTTATTACAAACAGTTTCGGTCCCTCTGTTGGTCTGATTAGCTGTAAGTATTGCAGAGATTCAGTGGCTGACAGACAATAGTACCACACCCTGATTACAGCACATGCAAAAAGTATCAAAAGCAAATATAACTGAAGTTGGCTCCTTTTTGCTCTACAGGAAACTCCACCTGATGACCCCAAGCAAACATGTAAGTACTGATAACGTTTTATTACTATGAGGAAGATGAATCATCAAGAGTTTATCATTGTGTGTGTGTGTGTGTGTGTGCAGTCACATGTCGATGACACAGAGCCTCTTGGTTTGTAAATGATTGACTGATTGACTGATTGGGTTTGTCGGATCAGAATCACGTTAACAATTTTATACAAATCAATTGTGCATATCTTTTTTTGGAACCATCAACAATATGACTCAAAAGTACACACATTTGTATTTGCATTACTTAACGGTAGAAACTATAACAAGTCATACCATTCATCAATTTATCAGGTAATAATGACCAAAGGGAGATCCATCACAGGCCATCGCTAAAACGGAAGATACAACCTGATGAAGCCACAGGCAAAGACATAGTCCCCAAAAAGCAACACTGTGGTCAGTAGATGAAGCTCGGACAATGTTCAGTGTTTCCCACAGGCTGAAAACTGGGGGCTGGGAGTGGCTGAATTTATGTCAAATACCAGAGACTTAAGAGAGATTTATTTTATTATATTTACTCTTTTTATGATTATTTTTGTCATTACTAATGTACTACTATAATTGGAGAGTGTGTGTTTATATGGTTGTGTTCTTCAATCAATTAAAGTGCTTCACACAATACAGCAACACCCCCCACCCACACACAAGGTATATGAATAGACAAATACATAAATGCAATGATATAGACTAAATGTTTGGTTTTAAAGATATCAACATTCTCCTTCAGAGACCATAGTAATGAAAGGATGTCTGACTGTGAGAAATGAAAGTTCTCAAGGTTCATAAGCTAGAAGCACATCTGTTGAATAGACCAGTACGAAATAAATACATTAAAAGAGGATCTAAAATGGCAAACAGCGTCAATACAACCAGCACCATTCCTCCGTTTGCCTCCAAACTTGCAAGAAACCTCATCCAGGGCTCCGGCATTTGCATACGGTGCTTTTCATTTCATTTACATTTTTACATTGTTTGTTTTTACATTCCCACATTATAGTAGTGGGACGCATGAATGGAACCACCCAGTCGTTAATGACATCATCACTCTTGCATGTCACAGTTGTTAATGACATCACCACCGTAGCATGTCACAGTTATTGACATCATGAATGGGACCACCCCAGAATGTCAAATTTGTCAATGACTGGACCTACAATAGATTTGTACAACTTAACCCCGTTTCGTGCAGAAGTTGTGTTTGTATAATCACCTCATTCTACTCGGTTGGGGAGAAGCCAGAAGTTCATTTTGGAGCGTTGGGATTAATCGTTCGGTACAAGAAAAGTAGTCCTACCTAACCTTCACACCCCGATGCAGCCAACCAAGTGTGTCTGGCATGGTTGGAGAAATCAAAAGGTAAGGTGGTGGAAATCCACCGTCCCCTTCCAGGTGCCCCTCCAACAGATGTGGGGGATGATGCATACTGACTTAAAGCAGAAACATATGTACAAACACTTTTCCTCCCTTTTACTAACTCCCATGACTGTGGAAAACATATTGAAGCCTTTGGGTGCTTGTTAAACCCTTATCACTCTTAACCTCCGAGATCACTATAGATGTTTCACACAGCAGACACAGGTTGAGGGTTGAGGAAACGGAGATTTGCTACAATTCCCACATAGTGCATTACTAGCCTATTGCAGTTCCCTTCCCTTGGACTAAGAAACGTCAACAGAGCCAATTTGTCCTCTTAGATATAAGCACAAACAGGCTGGATAGATTGAAAACTACACTGGCTATTCTATATTAATATCATCATTCTAGAAGGTGGGGGGTTGCAAATACTCAGATTATGATTTGAAATACACAGATCCTATCCATATTCACATGCTTGCGTTGATTCTTGCATATTATTTAATTATCTCACCTGATTAAACAGTTTTTTATTCCTTTCCCCCCCCCATCTTTTATTTCCAGCTGATGTTGCTGTTAACAACAAACAGCCAAGTGCAGATGGCTGCACACTTGTACCTGAAACTAAGGAAGAGGCAGAGAGCTGCGATGAGGAGCTGTGTTCCACCTCAGCTGTTTTAGGAAACATTCCATTGAATTTTAACAAGGAATTTTTGGAGATGATCGTGGAGAACATTTTGAAAAGTTCTGACTCTCCAAATGCTACCCATGACTGGAGTGTTGAGGCCATTCCTGCTATGAGCTCTGCTGTGGTGACTTTCAAGAGTGGACAAGGTAGCCCTGTGTGTTTTTGTGTGTGTGTGTGTGTGTGTGTGTGTGTGTGTGTGTGTGTGTGTGTGTGTGTGTGTGTGTGTGTGTGTGTCTGTGTGTGTGTGTGTTAAAGTTGTGATGTTTATCCTTGAAATGGTTTCATTTTATGTAAAAAGTTAATAATAACAGCATATTCCAGAAAAAATGAAAACAAACATGCTGCTTACTGTTTCCATTATTTAATGAATGTTATAGTGCCTAACAGCCTTAACTATATCCTGATTCGACAGAGAACGTGGATTTCATTGCAAGATGCCCCACCAACAGGATCTTCAAAGCTAAAGGATTATCAGTCCGACCTCTTGAAGTCACAGCCCAAGCTACAATCGAATCAACCCAAAATGTCAATGAAGAAGCCCTCCTTCTATATTTTGAGATTGAAGGCGGGGAGGTTGAAAATGTTCGGCTGAATGAAGAGGATCAGTCTACTGTCATCACCTTTAAAACCCCCCAAGGTAGCGCAGTTACACTAAATCAATATATGATGGATTAATCTGAAGATTTCCATTAAACTACATCACAAATTGCCTTCATTTGAATTTCAGACAATATTGGGTTTGATGTAATGTGGCATTATGTTTTCTCACTCCTCTGACTAGCTGTTCACAAAATCCTGAATAAGCAGCATCACATCAATCAGGAAGCGATCAAGGTTTATCCTTTCTATGAATGTTTGGGAACGGCCCTCTACGGAGAAAGCAAGCCTCCACCGAAACTCCCTGCTGCCCTTTCTGAGAGCATCGACAGTGCCGTGTCTAAATACCTCAGTGGCAATCCTAAAGCAGTACAGACCATTCAAAGTGATCTGGAGAAACACTTTTGCAAATTAGATTTTCAAGAATCTACTGTGCGCTTGATTCCACTACCATCCCTGCTAAGGCAAACAGCCAAGGACATTAAAGACTGGAAGGATACAATGAGAGCTGCTTTTGCACAAACCCTGTCTAGATTTAAGTCCCAGAAATTCCATCCCGAAGCAGATGCATGGGAGGAGTGTGAATGGAGGATCAGAGAAGTGCTGCAGAGAGAGTGTGTTGATGTAGTGCCTGACCAGGCCAATGGAGTCCTGTCAGTTGTCGGTCTTGTGGATGATGTCGAGAGACTAGAGCGGGGTCTTCGTGATGTCCTAAACAAGATTGCCAAAAGGGTCCACAGGGAGAAATTTAGTAAAACACATGAGATTGAAGTGCCACAATCTATTTTCCTCATCCTGTGTCAAGATGGTCTGAAGGACAGGCTGCTACTTGATTACCCAGAAGTCAAGATGTCATACAATAATGAGAGCCAAAAGTTGATGGTAAATGGCTTAAAGGAGGAAGTCTTTGGTATAGACAAAGGGATATTAAATGCAGTTCTGGTGCTGAAGCGGCAGAATTTAGTAATGGATCCGTCTGTGCTCGACTTTTTGAAGGGTGAACCACAAAATGAGATCACACAGGCTCTCCTCACATCCAGCGGAATAAATGCTGCACTTGAGATTAATGGCCAAAGGGTGCAGCTTCTTGCTGGTTCAGACCAAGAATTGAATGATGCTGAAGACCATTTGAAAAGGCTGCTGATATCTGAATGCATTGATGTCGAAGATGTTAATGTCCTGAAGAAGAAAGAGTGGCACTACCTGGTGCTTTCTAAGAATGACAACAAGGATTCATCCAAAAAAATTCTGATTCAGACCAAAGGTCAGCAAGTAGTGGTATCTGGCTACAAGGCCATTGTTGAGAAGGTTAGCCATGAACTCGATGACTTCTTACAACAGAATGCTGAAATTACAGAAACTGTTGAGGTCAAGCCCAACATCAAAGTCAAATACATTGAAAAGAACAAGAGCTTGTGGTTGGAACAAATGAAAGACAAAGTGGAGGTCTCTTTTGGGAACGGGGCAATCTATCTAAGAGGTTCTCGTGCAAATGTCACAAATTGCAAGTCCTTCTTTGCAGACTTGGTCTCCTCTCTATTCTTTCAAAGCTTAAGTGTCACCAAGGCTGGAGTGAAGAAGTTCTTCCAAGAAAAAGAAAAGATGTACCTTCCCGTAATTATGAATGATACTGGTTGCTTGGTCCAGTTGGTTGATCAGACTAGTAGTGGACAGGGCGCCCCCGGCCTTATACAACCTGTATACCAGTGTCAGACACCAGACGGAGTGACTATCACTGTCTGCAAAAGTGATATGTGCAGCTTCCCAGTGCATGCTGTTGCCAACAGTGCTACTACAGACTTGAAACTTCAAAGTGGTCTTTCCAAAGCACTTTTGGATGCTGCTGGCCCTCAGTTGCAGGATGAATGTGACAGAATAATTCATCAAGATGGGAAGCTCAGGTATGGAGACTGTGTAATAACTGGAGCAGGGGGACGACTTAACTGCAAAAAAATCATTCACGCAGCGGGACCCACTTATAAGCAAGATGATGATAAATTGGCTGTGACCCAGTTGAGAAAAACTATTCAGGAAATCTTGTACCTGGCTGAAAGGAGTAACTGTGACTCTGTGGCTTTGCCTGCCATCAGCAGAAACCAGGGGTTTCCTCTCAACTTGTGTGCAAACACCATCATCAAAGCAGTAAAATCATATTGTGACGGTGCCGATGATGACAACACCCTTAAGTGGATCCATTTGGTAAACAACGAAGACAGTGCTGTTCAGGCTATGGAGGATGCTGTCAAGCAGGTGTTTGGGAATCATGGAGTCACTCATTCTCAGCACAATCCTTTCACCAAAGTCACCCGGCCTCCACCACCTGTGCGCCATGTAGCTCTGGATCCAAACATTCTGAATCAGGTGCTGACCAAAGAGGGTGTGGACGTCACTCTGATGAAAGGGAATATTGAGAAATCCACGGTAATTTGCATCTTTTACTGTCTCAGATGTAAAATGTAATAATCACAGTAATACATCATTTATTCATTGATTTTAAGGGTATGGTATTCCTGCAGATTAGATTGATAACTTTAAAAATATGTTCTGGCTTTTCATAACTATAATGCACAACTGAAAATTTTGTGTTTTCTTAGACTGAGGTGACAGTTAATACTGTGAGTGAAGATCTCGTACTGGGCAGAGGAGCTATCTCAAATGCAATCTTCACTGCCGCCGGACGCAAACTTCAGCAGTTGATAAATCAACAGCAACCTAGTGGAAATGTTGGCGACATTATTGTCACTAATGGATGTGAACTGATGAGCAGTCAAATCTTTCATGCGGTGGCGCCTTCTTGGGACAATGGGCAAGGACAATCTGAGAAGGTAAAGTGAAACCATGTGAGAAATGTGTGTACTCTTTTCCACTGGCAACATCTATAAATGCTCACAATCTAGACATTAAATCTTTTGTATGACTTACAGATACTGACTGGCATTTTCAAGGATTGCTTGAGTAAGGCGGAAGCCAGTCGTCAGACCTCCATAACCTTCCCTGCCGTGGGCACAGGGAACCTGGGTTTTCCCAAAGACCTTGTAGCCTCTATAATGTTGAATGAAATCCTGGAGTTCAGCACTAAGAAACATCCTAAGCACCTGAAGAAGGTAGTCATCGTCCTGTACCCAACTGACCTACAGACAATCCAGGTAAAGAAACAAGTAAAAAAAACAAGGTTGACATCACGGTTGTAACACTGTGATGACATCATGTTTATTGGGTGACATTGGCATTTAGATGACATCAGTATTTTGAGGTGACAAATCTACGCTGAAGAAGGGGGGCAATGACAAGCTTCTAGATTTGGTCAGTAGATTTGCCTCCACTGAGGCAGTTTAAGAAGAGAGGAGAGGTCTCGCCCAATGACAGCAGATAATGCCTGGAGATAAACATACAACTCAGCTTAATTAGGACAATTTAGTCCGAAGAAAATTCTAAATTTAGAGGGGAGGGTTGGACTTGCTATCCCAATATGGTAGACTATGTGCTGAAGTAACCGGACTGAGGATTCGAACATCTATTACAGTTGTCTTCTACTTCTGTGTACATTTCGGCCAATCTGGATTTAGAAAAATGAACCCTGTGTACGACCTTAAACTGGATGAGAGCGAGACGAGCACAGGACAAAACAGTATGTAGATTGCGTATGACTTCGTCCCACCAGTCTATGTCTAGATGGCGTTTGAGCTCAGCCTCCCAGGGAGCCCCTGTTTTGGAATTAGATTCCCCAGAGTCTTGAATGTTAGCAGGTCTTCCCAAATGAGTTGAGGGGTAGGGGAAGGGAAGTTTTGGAAAGTGCTGGAGGCAGTGTCTGATTTGGAAGTACTTCAATAATTGGTTAGCAGGTAGTCCAAGAATGGGAACAGGTGGATGTTGCGGACCAAGGGGATGCGCTTACGATAACATTGTTGAAATGTAGTTTAACGTCACTGTTGTGGCTTTGTTTATTGGATGCGTTCTTGTTAGTTCGATGGCATCACCTTGTTCAGTTGATGACATCAAAGTTGGCTTCAGAGCTTGACACTGTTGTGTTGGGGTGTACTTCCTACAGATGTACCAGCTATGGCTAGCAGCCATGTTCACGCTTGCACAAAGAGTACAAATCTATTTTCCAGTCTCGTATGCGTCCTCTCTGCTTAGTCTCTGTTTGCTTAGTATTCTGTACGTAGCATGGCTTGAAATGTTTTGTGGTTATTGTTACAGTCTTACTGTTATCCTACTTGTAGCATCCTAGCACAAGTGCTGTGTAGTAAATGTTAGTGGATCAAGGACAATTGAGCGGCTAGTGGAGAGGAGCTTGCAAAAAATCTAAATTCTGTGCCTTTTTTGCGGTTTAATTCTTTCTCCAGGCGTTTGGTGACGAATTTAAGAAACCGCTAGCCGGTGCCTCAGGGGGTCCAGTGCCTACAACCTCCTCACAAACCCCAGGTAGGCTACATTGTAGTAACCCTGTAATCTGCAAACATATAAATACTGTTTTGTCATTTGTTTGTTTGTGAAATACTTGTTTCACCTGAGTGAACGTTGATTTGTGGATTGAAACGTCTTCAACTAAACTTTATTTGTCTTTCTTCCTGCAAGGTCCCTTTTCTAAAATCATCTCAAGCTCAGGAAAGCACGAGACCAAAATGGGAAGTGTGGACATACAGGTGGTCACAGGGGACATAACAAAGGAGACCACTGATGTCGTTGTCAACTCCTCCAATGAAGGTTTCTCTCTCAAGTCAGGTAGATGATAACCAACTCCAAGTCCACAGTACATGAATGTGACCTCAAGCTACTGTAGCTCAACAGTAGCTGAGATAAAGCTGGTTTGTTGGTTTTATTCTGTCTTTCTGTCCTTTAGGCGTATCGAAGGCTATTCTGGATGCAGCTGGTCCGACTGTAGAAGCAGAATGCCAAACCCTCGGTAAAATACTTTACATTAACACCTTAGGCTTCCAAATCAGAATAGAAACTAACATGATTACTATTCAACAAGGAAATTCACATCCACGCTGGGTTAATGCCCAGAGTGACACTTTGGAGTTTCTCGTAAATGGCAACCGGTTTTAGCGGTGCATTCCATCCACTGTAGAGGTGAAGTCCAGTCATGCAGGGTTGTTTATCTCTCTTAAATGTTGTGTGGCAACACAATCGTAAATGGACTATTTCATACCTTGCAGTAACATGCAGTATTGAGTTCTCAATCTTTTCTTAAGCTTTTCATTCATTCCATTCTTTCATCTGTAGGACAGGAACCATTGTAAAACTGAATTTGATCTTACCTAAACACAGCCCTGCAGATGTTTGTGGTCCTCATGGTTCAAATCTCCCTTTACACTCTCTTCACCTTTAGTTGCTCAGGCTAAACAAGTCATGATAATGACTCAGGCAGGCAACCTACAGTGTAAGAAGATCCTCCACCTGGTCGGACAGACCAAACCGCAAAAAATACACGCAGCTGTGAGAGACGCTCTCCAAATGTGTGTGAAGCACTCTCACACATCTGTCTCCTTTCCTGCCATCGGCACAGGTGAGATCTGTGGCTGCTCCCTTATGGCTCAAGAATAAAACTGTGTTGGTCTGGGTTTATTAACAGATTTACTGTTTAAAGTAGGATTCCAATCATCATACATCAACATCAAATGAAGTCTAAGAAAGTCATGAAATGTTAGATAGCTTTTCACCGTGATTTTTACAGACCTGTTGTTATTCTCGTTCTGCTAAAAATTTGCTTTTACCGCCATTCAAATTATCGACTGCTGTGCTGCCATTTTAGGTCAAGGTAATGTACATGCCAGGCAGGTGGCGGATGCCATGTTGGATGCTGTGGTTGATGTGTTGAACCAAAACACGTCCAGCAGCCTGAAGACGATCCGGATAGTTATATTTCAGCAGCCCATGCTGAAGGAATTCTACAGCAGCATGCAGCAAAAACAAACTGCTGACCCGAAGGATAAAGCTGGCCTCTTGCAAAGTTTGGCAAATTTTGGTTCCAAACTCAAATGTAAGTAAGGGACATGCCTATATTTTATATTATAGTGTTGAATATAAAATGCTCACCTGGCTCTAAATACAAGGATGGTAATTCCTAATACCCAGATTTAAGGTGGTGCTCAGGGCAAACGACATCACACACACACACACACACACGTTCATTCATTTGTAAACACTGCACTTACTGGCATCTTACTTCTTTCAGCATATTTTGGAGGGGTAAGTGCTGACAAGTTGCCACAAGGAGATTTTGTCATTGAGGGCCAGAAAGTGGACCCTGTCTGCTTTCACATCTGTGGAGATTCACAAGCTAAAGTCGACTCCGCCGAGAAGCAGATCAACGACTTAACTGCCGGGGAACATAACAGCAACTGCATTACGGACAACGCCCTCCTAAGCTTCTCCAAGACAGACCACCAGCACATCGTTGACATACAGAAGACCATGGGAGTGAGCATTCGGATCGAAAACAAGAATTCCCAAGCCGTAGTCACGATTGAGGGACTCAGCAAGGATGTGCAGAAAGCTTCCAATGAGATACATAAGATGCTGCGGGAGGTAAAAGATGAAAATGAGCTGAAGGCTCGGGCAGAGATGACCGCCACCTTGGTGGACTGGCAGTACCAGCAGCAGGGGAAGAACTTCCAGAGTTTTGATTCAATCACCAACCTCAAGCTGGAGGAAGCAATGGAGAGGAATCAGAGAGTGAAAGTCAGAGTCCTGGGTCAGGACTACATGGTCACCATGCCAGACGGGCCGGCCACAGACACCCAGGGAAATACCCTTCAGATCAAACGGATTGACAAACTCCAAGGTATCTTACTGTCCACCTTCAAATGCAAACCTGCTTTTATTTTATTTTTTTTTTTGCAATCTAAAGAAATATTGCCTCACTGTGAGGTTAGAAATCAAAGTACATCAAAAACTATTTACCCTATATTTTTTCAACCTGATCACTCTTTAATGTTTTATTTTTCTTCTAGCTCAACAGTCTCCACTGCCTGATCACTGGGATCCCATGCCAGGCAATTCCACCTGTCTTGTCGTCCCCATCCAGCCTGGAACACCAGAGTACAAGGAAGTCCTGACGCTGTTTCAGGCCACGTGCAACAAATCAGTTCTGAAGGTAGAAGTAAATTCATCATTATGAAGCCATCACATTATATTTACTTCATACTTTTATGAATGGGAAAGGTCCAGTTAATACTACAAATAACAAGTTGAGGTTTCCTGCATGAAGAGCAGTTAAACACACGTGGCCCCAACAGAATGTATACAAATGTACATTTTCACTCTCTTAGATGGAGAGAATTCAAAACGAGTCGTTGTGGAGGAGCCTTCAAATCAAAAAGAAGGACATGGAGAAGAGAAACGGTCATCAGAACAATGAGAGACGTCTCTTCCATGGCACCTGCAGCAGCACAATAGATGTCATCAATAAACGTGGCTTCAACAGGAGCTACGCAGGAAAGAACGGTGAGAGGTTCAGGGACTCATTCATCATTCAGCTTCACTGCTATGAGGGAATATATGATGACAGGGTTACAAGCCAAAGTAAAAATATACGGGAATATATCATTGTTACCTCCTGTTATTGGTTACTATTATTTACACATGAAAAAACTTGGAACAGGACCTTGGGAGTATTGTGATCCTGTAAACGTAGTTACAAAATAGCCAAACTAATGTGGTCTTCTCCCCATTTTCAGCAACCTGTTACGGCAATGGCACTTACTTTGCTGTTAATGCTAGTTACTCTGCCGGCGACACCTATTCCAGGCCGGATGCCCTTGGACAGAAGTCCATGTACGTGTGTCGCGTGCTGACGGGGGATTTCACAGTAGGAAGAAGTGGCATAATTGTGCCGCCGGACAAGAGTTCCAACGCCACCGAGCAGTACGACAGCGTGGTGGACAACGCAGCTCGGCCAAACATGTTTGTTATCTTCCATGACTCCCACGCTTGCCCTGAATATCTCATAACATTCAAGTGATAAAACACACAGAGAAGTTCAGAAATAACATGATTCACTTTCAAACTTGCCTTACAATGTAACATTTTCAAACGTTCTGCTGATTCCTTAAATCGTTTTGCCTTCTTGATCTAAAGCCTCTTTAGATCATTTACACAATTACGACATGTTCACAGTTCAAGCAGGCAGTAACCAGTAGAGTTTGAGACTGAACAAGGGTCACTGGTGAAAATAGCTTTGAACGCTGTATGATGCTTAGAGACGTGCTGAAAATGTCACATATATATTTTACAAGACATTTTGCTTGTAATGTGTAGATGATAAGGGTTCTAATTGGTGGGATGTTGGAGATTTTGTGCACTAAACATGTGTGTTGTATAATCACTGCTTTTCTGAGCACTTAGGTGATGGTCCTATTCTAAGATCGGTTAAAATGTTTAACAGCTTAATCCTACCAAATAAATATCTTTAAGCACACTGTGTCATTTTGTTTAGTGTTATTGCACTTGTGTGTGGATTAGATTACTTTACTCATCACCGCAGGCCAGCGTCCACACCATATCAGGGGACCAGCCAGGGCTGTCCCTTATCCCCACTCCTCTTTGCCCTGACCATTGAACCACTGGCCGGCTCTTTACAGTCTTCACTCTCTCTAAAGGCCTTATTCGTAATGGTGTCGAACATCGACTATCGCTATATGCGGATGATTTGTTGCTCTACTTAACTGACCCCATATCTAGTCTTCCTGCTGTCCTGTCCATCCTTGACACATTCAGCAGTTTTTCTGGGTACAAAATCAATAAATCAAAGAGCGAATGTTACCCCATTAATACTTTTAAGTTTGCTGCTCTGCCAAACAGACTTCCCCTTTAATCTCAGTAGCTCAGGGTTGAAGTATCTCGACATAAATGTGACTCGTACATTCTTGCCCTGCCCGCCAACCACACAGCACTCACCACAACCCTGAAATCTGACTTTCTAAGATGGAACAGCTTACCACTCCTTAATTGGGAAAATAAACTTGATCAAAATGAATGTTCTGCCGAGATTTCTTTACCTGTTTCAATTTCTTCCTCTGTTCCTACCTAAACCTTTGACTCTTTAGACAAAATGATCAGCACCTTCATTTGGGGTCCGAAGCCCCCAGGGATACGCAAACCACAACTACAAAGATGTAAATTCAGTGGGGGTCTGGCCCTACCAAACCGACAATCCTATTACTGGGCAATTCATATTGATAAATTACACTACTGGGTTAACTCTCCTGAGCTACCCTGGTGCAGAATGGAAGCCAAATCCTGCTCCTATTCCTCCTCCTCCGCTGCCGTAATATACTCCTCTCCTATCCAAGATCTCTCAGTTCACAGAAAACCCTGTTGCTCTTAATACTCTAATGATTGGGTACCAATTAGGAAACACTTTAAATTTGCAAGCGCAGCCCCCTGGGTCCACTAAACTAAACATCACGCTCAGTAATGATCCATACACCTTGGCTGTAACTTTTACCGGTTTAACCTCATTAGAAGACTTATCATGAAGAACTGGAATCCTCCCGGCGTCGTTTAGTTTGCCCCCCCCGCCCCAATCATTCTTGGACTTTTCTTTCTCAGCATGGCACCACAAAGGCACACAATGTTTCCTTGACTTGTACTCAGACGGCAGTTTTAACAGCTTCCCCAATCTGTCAACTCAATATAGACTACCTGCTAACCAATTATTGAAGTACTTCCAAATCAGACACTTTGCCGCCAGCAATTTCCAAAACCTCCCTTCCCGTCCCCCTCAACTCATGCAGGAAGACCTGCTTACGTTCAAGACACCAATAAGAGGGACCATCTATGAGATCTATTGCCGCATTCTGGACCTCTGGGACCTATCTAATTCCAAAACAGGGGCTCCCTGGGAGGCTGAGCTTGAACTCCATCTAGACATAGACTGGTGGGACGAAGTCATACACAATCTACATACTGTCTGGTCCTGTGCTCTTCCTGCTCTGATCCATTTTAAGGTCGTACACAGGGTCCATTTTTCTAAATCCAGATTGGCTGAAATGTACACAGAAGTAGAAGAAAAATGTAATAGATGTTGGAATCCTCACTGTAACATAAGCCACATGTTTTAACCCCAGGCTCCACAATTACTGGTCTGGTTACTTCAACACATTGTCCACCATATTAGTAACGCAAGTTCAACCCTCCCCTCATGTTGCCATCTTCGGTACCCCATCTGACTCACACCAATTTAACTCTGCACAAAAGGAAATTGTCATGTTCACCTCTCTGCTTGCTAGACGCCGCCTGCTCCTGCATTGGAAATCCCTCACCCCTCCCTCTATTTCACAATGGCTGAGGGATATGATGTATTTTCTTAAATTTGAGAAAATCAAGTACACTGTGAGGGGCCACACGGATATGTTCAATCAGAGATGGCAGCCATTTCTCTCTTACTTCACAGATCTACAGGCTATGCCAGACCAATGACTGAAAACCTGAACACAGAATAGTTTCTTTTTATTATTATTTTATTTTACATCCCAGTCGGGCCAGGACGGGGTTGGGTGGGGTCTTTGGGTGGGATTTCTTCTTTGTTATTGTTTTTTGTTTTTCTCTTCTCTTCTTTTCTTCACCACAGCCTATGATGCAATCTGTAGTTGACTACATTGCTGTTTGACATCATCCTGTAAGAAACTGTACCTATGAGAACATTGCATCAACATCACTGATGCCATCCTGGACTCTGTGTCCACACTACTGTGTCATGTTCTCACAACCTCCAGCAGCCATGGCTTCCTGCTGTTTCAAGTTCAATCTACTTGTGCCTCATGTTGCCGATTTTACCTCAGGGTCTTCGAAAAAAGTTCAACAACAATAATAATAATAATACAACCTTCTTTCCTTCTCTCTCTCTCTCTCCCTCCTTTCCCCCCTCTCTCTGTATAAAAACTATTTCCAAAATGTCCTTGTGCACTGTCATGTCAAATGTCCTGTACCCAAGTGACCTACAGACAATCCAGGTAAAGAAACAATTAAAAATGACAAGGTTGACATCACTGTTGCTACTCTGTTAGTTTCGATGACATCACTGTTGTGATGACATCATGTTTATTGGGTGACATTGGGATTTAGATGACATCAGTATTTTGAGGTGACATGTCTACGGAGAAGAAGGGGCAATGACAAGCTACTAGATTTAGTCAGTAAACTTGCTTCACTGAGGCAGTTTAAGAAGAGAGGAGAGGTCTTTGTACCTTTGTAATCTTTGTACTACCAATATACACGAATGGGAAGGAAACGCAAAGCCAAGCAAAAAGTAAGAACAGGCAAAATGACAAAGGTTGAAAGTCTTCGGTCCGAAGAAGAAGTTCAAGTCTGTATTTAGAGATAGGTTTTGATGGTCAGTAAATGTAGTTTAGTTGTAAACTGACTAGTCCTCCTGCCGAGCCAGTTAAGGGAGAAAGAGCCAAAGATGAAATAGATGATTGGTTCATAAGGTTCATGTTGTTCTGAAATGTGACGTAACTTTGTTTTGATAACATTGTTGAAATGTAGTTTAACGTCACTTTTGTGGCTTTGTTTATTGGATGCGTTCTTGTTATGTCATCAAAGTTGTCTTTAGAGCTTGACACTGTTGTGTTAGGGTGTACTTCCTACAGATGTACCAGCTATGGCTAGTAGCTACACAAAGAGTACAAATCTATCTCTGTCTCTTATGCGTCCTCTCTTTAGTCTCTGTTTGCTTAGTATTCTGTACGTAGCATGGCTTCAAATGTATTGTGGTTATTGTTACAGTCTTACTGTTATCCTACTTATAGTATCCTAGTATGAGTGCTAGGTAGGAAATGTTAGTGGATCAAGGACAATTGAGTTGCTAGTTGAGAAGAGCGTGCAGAAAAATCTAAATTCTGTGTCTTTTTTGCGGGTGTAATCCTTTCTCCAGGCGTTTGGTGACGGATTTAAGAAACAGTTAGCCGGTGCCTCAGGGGTTCCAGTGCCTACAACCTCCTCACAAACCCCAGGTAGGCTACATTGTAGTAATCCTGTAATCTGCAAACATATAAATACTGCATTGTCATTTGTTTATTTGTTAAATACTTGTTTCACCTGAGTGAACGTTGATTAGTGGATTTGTGGATTGAAACGTCTTCAACTAAACTTTATTTGTCTTTCTTCCTGCAAGGTCCCTTTTCTAAAATCATCTCAAGCTCAGGAAGGCACGAGACCAAAATGGGAAGTGTGGACATACAGGTGGTCACAGGGGACATAACAAAGGAGACCACTGATGTCGTTGTCAACTCCTCCAATGAAAGTTTCTCTCTCAAGTCAGGTAGATGATAACCAACTCCAAGTCCACAGTACATGAATGTGACCTCAAGCTACTGTAGCTAAGCAGTAGCAGAGATAAAGCTGGTTTGTTGGTTTTACTCTGTCTGTCTGTCCTTTAGGCGTATCGAAGGCTATTCTGGATGCAGCTGGTCCGACTGTAGAAGCAGAATGCCAAACCCTCGGTAAAATACTTTACATTAACACCTTAGGCTTCCAAATCAGAATAGAAACTGACCTTTAGTTGCTCAGGCTAAACAAGTCATGATAATGACTCGGGCAGGCAACCTACAGTGTAAGAAGATCCTCCACCTGGTCGGACAGACCAAACCGCAAAACATACACGCAGCTGTGAGAGACGCTCTCCAAATGTGTGTGAAGCACTCTCACACATCTGTCTCCTTTCCTGCCATCGGCACAGGTGAGATCTGTGGCTGCTCCCTTATGGCTCAAGAATAAAACTGTGTTGGTTTGGGTTTATTAACAGATTTACTGTTTAAAGTAGGATTCCAATCATCATACATCAACATTAACATCAAATGAAGTCTAAGAAAGTCATGAAATGTTCAAAAGCTATTCACCGTGATTTTTACAGACCTGTTGTTATTCTCGTTCTGCTAAAAATTTGCTTTTACCGCCGTTCAAATGATCGACTGCCGTGCTGCCATTTTAGGTCAAGGTAATGTACAGGCCAGGCAGGTGGCGGATGCCATGTTGGATGCTGTGGTTGATGTGTTGAACCAAAACACGTCCAGCAGCCTGAAGACGATCCGGATAGTTATATTTCAGCAGCCCATGCTGAAGGAATTCTACAGCAGCATGCAGCAAAAACAAACTGCTGACCCGAAGGATAAAGCTGGCCTCTGGCAAAGTTTGGCAAATTTTGGTTCCAAACTCAAATGTAAGTAAGGGACATGCCTATATTTTATATTATAGTGTTGAATATAAAATGCTCACCTGGTTCTAAATACAAGGATGGTAATTCCTAATACCCAGATTTAAGGTGGTGCTCAGGGCAAACGACATCACACACACACGCACGCACGCACACACGTTCATTCATTTGTAAACACTGCACTTACTGACATCTTTCTTCTCTCAGCATATGTTGTAGGGGGAAGTACTGACAAGTTGTCAAAAGGAGATTTTGTCATTGAGGGCCAGAAAGTGGACCCTGTCTGCTTTCACATCTGTGGGGATTCACAAGCTAAAGTCGACTCAGCCAAAAAGCAGATCAACGACTTAACCGCCCAGGTACATAACAGCAACTGCATTCTGGACAACGCCGTCCTGAGCTTCTCCAAGACGGACCACCAGCACATCGTTGACATACAGAAGACCATGGGAGTGAGCATTAAAATCGAAAACAATGATTCCCAAGTCGTAGTCACGATTGAGGGACTCAGCAAGGATGTGCAGAAAGCTTCCAATGAGATGCATAAGATGCTGCGGAAGTTGAAAGATGAAAATGAGCTGAAGGCTCGGGCAGAGATGACCGCCACCTTGGTGGACTGGCAGTACCAGCAGCAGGGGAAGAACTTCCAGAGTTTTGATTCAATCACCAACCTCAAGCTGGAGGAAGGAATGGAAAGGAATCAGAGAGTGAAAGTCAGAGTCCTGGGTCAGGACTACATGGTCACCATGCCAGACGGGCCGGCCACAGACACCCAGGGAAATACCCTTCAGATCAAACGGATTGACAAACGCCAAGGTATCTTACTGTCCACCTTCAAATGCAAACCAAATCAAAGTACATTAAAAACTATTTACCCTATATTTTTTCAATCTGATCACCCTTCAATCTGGATTTTGCTTCTAGCTCCACTGCCTGATCACTGGGATCCCATGCCAGGCAATTCCACCTGTCTTGTCGTCCCCATCCAGCCTGGAACACCAGAGTACAAGGAAGTCCTGACGCTGTTTCAGGCCACGTGCAACAAATCAGTTCTGAAGGTAGACGTAAATTCATCATTATGAAGCCATCACATTATATTTACTTCATACTTTTATGAATGGGAAAGGTCCAGTTAATACTACAAATAACAAGTTGAGGTTTCCTGCATGAAGAGCAGTTAAACACACGTGGCCCCAACAGAATGTATACAAATGTACATTTTCACTCTCTTAGATGGAGAGAATTCAGAACGAGTTGTTGTGGAGGAGCCTTCAAATCAAAAAGAAGGACATGGAGAAGAGAAACGGTCATCAGAACAATGAGAGACGTCTCTTCCATGGCACCTGCAGCACCATTATAGATGTCATCAATAAACGTGGCTTCAACAGGAGCTACGCAGGAAAGAACGGTGAGAGGTTCAGGGACTCATTCATCATTCAGCTTCACTGCTATGAGGGAATATATGATGACAGGGTTACAAGCCAAAGTAAAAATATACGGGAATATATCATTGTTACCTCCTGTTATTGGTTATTATTATTAACACATGATAAGACTTGGAACAGGACCTTGGGAGTATTGTGTGCCTGTAAACGTAGTTACAAAATAGCTAAACTAACGTGGTCTTCTCCCCATTTTCAGCCAAATACGGCAGTGGCACTTACTTTGCTGTTAAGGCTAGTTACTCTGCCGACGACAGGTTTTCCAAGCCGGATGCCCTTGGACAGAAGTCCATGTACGTGTGTCGCGTGCTGACGGGGGATTTCACAGTAGGAAGAAGTGGCATAATTGTGCCGCCGGACAAGAGTTCCAACGCCACCGAGCAGTACGACAGCGTGGTGGACAACGCAGCTTGGCCAAACATGTTTGTTATCTTCCATGACTCCCACGCTTGCCCTGAATATCTCATAACATTCAAGTGATAAAACACACAGAGTTCAGAGAAGTTCAGAAATAACATGATTCACTTGCAAACTTGCCTTACAATGGCTTTTAACATTTTCAAACGTTCTGCTGATTCCTTAAATCGTTGCTCAGTTTTGAACCGTGTTTGATGATTGTTCATATTGCCTCTTTAGATCATTTACACAATAATCACTTCCTTTCTGAGCACTTAGGTGATTACATTACGGTCATTTAGCAGACGCTTTTATCCAAAGCGACTTACAATAAGTGTGTTCAACAAAGGTAGATACAAGAACTTCAGGTCACAAGAAATCGTAAGGTGATGGTCCTATTCCAAGAACGGTTATACTGTTTCAAAACGTAATCCTACCAAATACATATCTTTGCACACTGTGTCATTTTGTTTAGTGTTATTGTACTTGTGTGGTCTGATTTGTGTGTCTTCTATTGTGTGTAACCACAACAGTTTCCTCCAATCTGACGTGCTGGTCATGTTGTGTGTGTGTGTGTGTGTGTGTGTAAAACCTATGGATTTCAATGGAACTTGGCCGGCAGATTTGAGTTGATGATATTCTAATTCATTAAGGGCTGGTGTCAAATTTGGAGGGCTGCTTGGCATTGGCGGAGGTATGCAAGACAACCTGGCCTTCCTGTGATGCAGGTTTTAGCCTGAACTACTCAAGAGACTTAACATGGACGTGCCAAACTTGCAAAATAAAAACTTCTAAAGACTTTAGACGGGACGAAGAGCTAGGTAGTGATGGGTCATGTGCACAAGCATCGGCTCTGGGAGCCGGCTCTTTGTAGTGAATCAGAAGAGCCGGCTCGCAATCGAGTGAGAGCCGGCTCCCAGTTTTTTTCCATTCACTGCTTAGGTTTCACTTTCAGTGCTCTGGTTACGAAAGAGCTTTGTTATTATTGGCCAGCATGGTGACCAGCATGCGGCATTCACGTGAGAATTGATAAAAATAATAATAATAATAATAATGATAATAACTTAAGGATGTGTAAACAGAGAGGGGGGCGGGGCAGACACACCACTTGACTCTAGAGATGGGCGCTACCGGGTATTTGGTATCGATCCGATACCAAGTAACTACAGGGCCAGTAGAAGTGTGAAGTGTGAAGTGTGTGCGTGTGTGTGTGTGTGTGTGTGTGTGGGTGTGTGTGTGCGTGTGCGTGTGTGTGCGGGCCAGGCTGAGCGTACCTGCAAGTGACAGGGCAACATCAAAAGATGAGGAGGAAGGGGGAGCAAGGTGTGATGCTCCGCAAAGTGTGTGTGTGTGTGTCGAGGGGAGCGCGCTGAATGGGCGGGCCAGGCTGAGCGTACCTGCATGCTTGAGCCAAGTGACAGGGCAACATCAAAAGATCTGCCCAATATCTGCCCAAAACAGGGCAGATACTCACGGAGAGGCGAAATCGTATCAGCCCATCCAAGCTGAGGCATCTGACCTTCCTGAATGCCAACCTGCCCTGAGGACTAATGCTGTTTGCTGGAGTTTGGTTCTGGTTTTGGTTCTGTTCTGTGGATTTGTTAGAAATCTTTCGTTCATTTGTCCAATACAAAAGTTTAATTGAGGACATTATTAATGTTAGCTTGAGTTTGGTTCTGTTCTGTGGATTTGTTTGAAGTTTATTGTTAAATAATTAAATAAATGCACAGAATTAGGCAATTATAAGGTCTCTCATAAAAACACTGAAAGCAAAAGGCTTTTCAACACATAAACATTGATCTTTTTGCAAAGTTAAGGTAAACTATAGGCTACAAAAGATCCTAAATAAAGAGCCGATCGGGAGTCGAAAGAGCCGGCTCTTCTTTGGGAGCCGAGTCAAAAGAGCCGGCTCTCGGAAAAGAGCCGAACTTCCCATCACTACTCTCTGGTGTGTTTAAGCGTGTAGAGCGCCTGAAGTGCACCGCCCGCCCCTCCCGTACCGGGGCGCAGGTGTGTATTTTGGGAGTGTCCACCTTGGCTGCTGCAAATTTCAAACACGGAAGTTTCAGATTGACACCAAGGAACTCGGACTACGACGCGACGCGAACAACCGCGGATCGATCACAAGCGTCCACGACCGTCGCAGCCCAGCGCGATCCGCCGCCCCGGACAAGATGCCTCCAAGCGGCCCGGTCCAGGCGGGGAACCTCGGCGGGAGCTCCTCCATCTACGGCAGCACGGAGAAGCTAAGCCCCGCCGTGGTCAACCGGATCCTCATGGAGTTCGTGATCTATTTTGGGAAAGCTGTGGTGTTCTTCTATCCCGTGTACCTGACGGGGTACCTGGGCCTGAGCATCAGCTGGGTGCTGCTGTGCATGATGATCATCACATGGTGGAAGAAGAACCGGCAGTGGAAAGACTCCCGGATCGGAACCGCCCTCGAATTAGTGGACAACGAGACCAAAATGATCCACAAGGAGTTGAGCTCTGGCTTACAAATGGCCACATGGGTACGTATGATGCTGGAGCACAATACCAGCTGCTCACAAGGAAGCCTTAGTGCACGATGCCTTGCTCAAGAGCACTCCGGCAAGCAGATGATGTGAAGGTGGAGCTCATTTCCTGCTCAGGGGCGGAGTTAGTGTTTTTGGTGCGCTTGGTTAATGTAACTATGGGGCCTTTTTTCCCCCAGACCAGAGGTGTTTCCTGTAATCTAAATGTTTACATAGTTACCAAAAGTCTAAACGCAGGAGTCGAACCTGCTGTAGGCATCACATTCTCTCACATTCTCCTCACAGGATACATTTAGTGTTGTTGTTTATTGGAGGGAAACAAGCTTTAGTGTGAATACTTATGAGTTTGTAAATGGCTGAATAAGAAGATGAATCTAGATGAATTAAATCTTATCTTACATATATGTATCGACACCAGGGGCTCCAGGCCGTCACCTGTGTTGCTTAATGTGCCTCCTCTCACTCTGCAAAGGTCCAGGCCTTTGTGTCACAGCTGCACTGAGACAGAGGAACGACCCCTCCAAACATGTCAGGTTCTGCCCTGCTCCGCTCACCGTGGCCTGGACTCCACCAGACATTGTTTGCATGCCAGACCTGGGCTGAGCGCTCAGACTACTTTTCCTCCATATTTGTTTACACCACACCCACATGCGCAGTGACTCATGATCACAGCAAAGGGAGCGAACATGGACGGGATTCTAATGTCAGAGGAATGTAGTGTGTGTGTGTGTGTGTGTGTGTGTGTGTGTGTGTGTGTGTGTGCTGTATCACACATTCTATATAAAAGGGAGATACAGGGGTCATGCTACACACAAATGAAAAAAGTTCTAAGTTGTACAAAACTTTCTCTAAATGTTTTGCAGGTTTCTTTGAGTCACTTTTAAACAGAATGTGTTGAAGGTACTTTGATATCCTAAAGTGTGGGTACATGTTGTGTATTAGTGCGTGATAGCAGAACTCTATTACACCCACAGCTTTGACACGACAAAGAAGCTTTGGTAAGAAACAAATCACAAATTGCGTCTTTAAGAACTCAACCATCTGTGCCACAGCAGCATGCAGTCAGATCCTGGTAGAGGAACAATTCCACTTCAGCTGTTGGCTGCAGCAGTTGCAGCATTTGAGATTTCTGATTGATTTTAAAGTAATTAATTTGAGTCATAAGCCGTTAAAATCTGCATGATGGGCACTTACTAATAAGAATGAAGGAACAAAACAAAAGAATAATGTTCTTCATTACATCAACAATATAATCATCCCCACCATCATGCATGCTGAGTGTCACTTGGATTACCAGTAAAGGGGGACCTTTGATTTCTAGCAAACGTCTAACGTAATTTCATCTTCCCTTCCTTCTCATAGGTTCACTTTCCTGAGGAAGAGAAAGTTGACTGGGTTAACAAGGTACCGTATCAAAACCTAAGTTATCGTATCTCTTCCTGATTTTGGCAGACTGTCTCCCTTTATTCAATTTACAAGATCTCAAAGACCAAATCTGAGACTTGTGTCACACTGCCTGTGTATGCAGCCCAGAGCGTCAATGTCGTGTTTCAGTTGTGAGATCTGTAGTTTGGTTTTGTCTGGTCCAGGTGTTGGAGCAGGCCTGGCCGTTCTTTGGGATGTACATGGAGAAACTCCTCAAAGACAACATCCAGACGGCCGTCAGGCAGTCCAACCCAGCACTCAAAACCTTCACGTTCACCAAGGTCCACTTTGGACACATAGTGAGTGGGCATTTGTCCTTTTTATTTCATTTTGTCCTGACATGTCCTGACCCCTGCCTCAAGAATGTGTCCTGCATGAATTTCATGTACGTCGTCACATACTTCATATTCAAGATGTGTTTGTAATCCCAGCCTCTCAGGATCACTGGGATGAAGGCGTACACTCATGAAGTGGATCGGAGAGAGGTGGTTCTAGACATGAAAATAAGGTTGGTAAGACAGAATGATCCCTGGCCCTGGTAGATGCTGTTCCACATGATGGGAATCCACATGAACGACTCACGTGCACTGTTCACTTCACAGTTATGAAGGTGACGTGGACATTGACACGGAGGTGAAGCCGCCAATCACGGCTGGGGTCAAAGGACTTCAAGTGAGAATCTCTTCTTTGTGTTTTCTCTACATTACACCTGAAAATGTTTTCTAACATTTCTTAATTTCTTATATCTTCTTTATAGAATAGAATAGAATATTTAGGGCTGTCATGATTAATTGATTGCAATAGACTATGCGTTAAAATATAATCAATCCAAATGCATGTAATCGTTTATTTGTCAATATGACCCAGTTATTGTTTTCAATGTCAAATAAAATAAGTGGTAATTGGCAAATGAAATAGGGGCAGAAGCTCAAAAAAATGTCGATTAATAATCAAAGAATAATCAATTGTGACAGTCCCACTCAATAAGTGCTGTGTAAGCGCTGTGTGTAGATGCACTTACAGTCTTCACTGCCCTGAATCATTCCAGCTCCACGGGATGCTGAGGGTCATTCTGGAGCCTCTCATTGGTCAAGCCCCATTAGTGGGAGGAGTCACCTTCTTTTTCATCCGCCGCCCTGTGAGAACCTTTGGACATTTTAACAACTACATTTTGATCTGTTATAATATGCAAGCGTACAAATTTTACATTTTGATTTATTTCCCCCAAGACTCTGCAAATCAATTGGACGGGCATGACCAACCTCTTAGACACGCCTGCCTTCAGGTGAGTTACTCCCCCAGAGAAGCTTAGACGTGTCAAAATGTGTGTGTTTCTGTGGATGACTGAAGAGGAACAAGGTCAGTCTGTAACAAGTCTTACTCCCTCTGTCCTCTGCCAGTCAGCTGTCTGAGGACACCATCATGGACATCATCTCCTCTCTCATGGTGCTGCCCAACCGCATGTGCATTCCCCTCATAGACCAGGTCAAGGTGGACCAGATGAGGTTCCCGCTGCCTCGCGTATGTAACATTACTAAGAATCTGATAAACCCGAACAAGGTGCAAGCCTCAGAAATACATTATGTTTGTGTTGTTTACTGTGAATTTAGTAATAGGATATAATGTGAAGGAGATAAAGAGAGGTGTGAAATGAAACAAGTGGCCCGTACAGTCATTGTTGTGTTATTACCTGATCAACAATCATAAGTTCTACAGGGTTTTTGAAGACTTGAATGTCCTGAAAACGTCCTGGAATTTGAAATGGTGTTTTCCAGGCCTGGGAAAGGTTTGGGATATGGTGGAATATCCAGAAAGCTTTGAGAAGTCATGATTCACTAATGATTGCAAACTTGACAAGTCATGCTCGAACCTGAGAAGGGAAAAGAGTTGAAGTATAATCCACTCCGGTATCATGTTAGGAAATCAGCCAGCGATGTCGTCGCTGGGAGACATCTTGTGCAATCACAGTGTTGAGAGAAGTTCTGTAAAAGACATGGGAAAGTTTTTGGAATGGCAGAGAAGAGGAGGTTCTTATTGCTGATATAATGTCTCACAATGAGTGTGTGACCGATGTGAGGTCACGTTGTTCACGTTGTGCCCGGCTCCTCAGGGCGTGGTGAGGGTCAACTTGGTGGAGGCCAGAGACCTGATGGCCAAGGACACGTACATGATGGGCATGGTCAAGGGCAAGTCGGACCCCTATGCTGTGCTCAGAGTGGGCAACCGCCACTTCAAAAGCAAGACGGTCAAAGAGAACCTGCACCCACGCTGGAATGAAGTGTACGAGGTAGAGTCTGATGGATCCTTACGTTTGTGACATTTGACTCAAAGTGGTAGAAAGAGATCCAGATGGCTCAATGGTTCTTTGTCTGTGCAGTTTGTGGTCCATGAGGCTCCGGGTCAGGAGCTGGAGATGGAGCTGTTTGATGAAGACACAGACAAAGACGACGCCCTCGGAAAGTAAGAACAGCAAGCAACCGCAGCACAAATGTTTAAGAGTAGATATCTCATGTTGCTTCAGTCCTATCGGTATCCTATCTGCTTCAGTCTATAATACCTGCCAACCTGCCAACGTGCCCATCAGCAATCATATTAACCCTATTAACCCTTCGTACACCTCGGTACACTGAATCAAACTACTTTACCTACTTTACTGTAGGTATAATCTGGATTTCGGAGTGGTGAAGAAGGAGAAAGAAATGGATCAGGTGAGATTGTACTTACAGGTGATGGTGTGTCTAATTTATCTTCTGTACACACTCATGTTGATGGGTTGTTGTTGCAGTGGTTTGCTCTTGAGGGGGTCCAGAGCGGAGAGGTTCATCTGAAGCTCCAGTGGTATTCCCTGCAGACCGACCCAAGCCTGCTGAGTAAGGTATCACTGAACCTCCTCCAGCCTTCAGCTCTCACCCCTGCAGCCCGTCTGTGGTGTAGTAACAAGTTTGCCGTCTCTTGCAGTCAAACGACGGCTCGGCTTGTGCCATGCTCGCAGTGTATCTGGACAACGCCTCCAACCTGCCGGTAAGTGGATAAAAGGATCCACACTTCATGGTGTTGGCATGGTGTTACTATGGTTCCTTTGGGCTGCAAATACTTAATGAAGTTTGTTTTGGTCGTACGTCTGTTGCAGTATTCAGAATTCACATTTTCAGGGTTGTTACGGACAAAGATGACCGACTCTCTGTAGGAACAGGCGCTTTTGTTGGGACAGACGCTGTGACATCTGTTTGCCGTTCTTGTGTTTGTCTCCAGAAAGACAACTCTGACTTCAGCCACAATAGGAAACCTGGGAAGCCGGCCAAAGAAGCAAAGGTTAGGTCCTGTTTTAACCCTTCATTACCTAACAAACAAACCCTTCTTCCTTCCACACCAGCGGCCCAAAGACAGACACAGACAGACAGACAGACAGGGTGGATATCATTCCTACAAATGAACACAATCATCATAGATGTATTAAAGCAGACACGTTTTGTTATTTTCCTTCGTCTTGTAGAGTAACATAGCAGGGTTTATGTGTTTAAAGCTTTTGCAACATTCACTGGCTCACACGTCTCTCACTGTCACTCACACAGTGTGAGGAGAGAGAGCGAGTGCTTTAAAGGCACTCAGACGCTCCATCAGACTCAATTTCGCATTTTCTACGGGTTAGATATTTTTTTTTGCAATGTTAAGCATCACACTGTTGTTCCCCATATCTGCTACATTCTGGTCTAACTGTTCCAACAATAATGCAAAGATTAGTAAACTTTCCAAAGTGAGTCAATCAAATCAATGAAATCATCGGTTTGCTCCACATGCCACTTTTCAAACACCAATGCAGCTCAGAGTGCTTCTACAGTTGATAGAGTAAAAGGCAGAAAACCAAACAGAATTATAGAAATAATAAAAATATTAAAGTAACAATGATGATGAGTTCATGATTATTATTAAATATGGAGACGACTGAACTGCTGAACCATAATTCAAAAGCGAGAACACGACACGGACATAAAATCGGACTAAAAATGTAATTCTGAGTGTGTTAAAAAGTGAAATCAAACTAAAATGACTCACAATAATGGATAAGATACGATAAGAGGATTAGGATAATAAAGCCAGGGAGTAGACAAAAGACGTCTACGCTGTGTCTAAATACGCTGTGTTTAGGCCTCTGTGTCGAGTCACCACACACACACACACACACACACACACACACACACACACACACACACACACACACACACACACACACACACACACACACACACTGGGCTGTGTCTATTCTAAACCTTTGCACGGCTGGTATTTCCTGTTTGGTAAGTGTTTGTCACCTTGCTTGGGTGTATGTGTGTGTTCAGGCTCGTGTTCACCTCGTTACATTCCCTGCTGTACACACACACACACACACACACACACACACACACACACACACACACACACACACACACACACACACACACACACACACACACACACAGGATTAAAGGCTAGACTGTTTTAGTCGAAATTCCTTCATATCACAGTTTGATGTGTTTGTATTGTGCGTCTACACAGAATGCCCTCACCAGTCAGCGCCCCCTGCTGGTCCCTGTGTGTAAATACAAAGTAAAAAGTTTGCTTCCTTCTCAGCTCACAAGAAGAACTGCAAATCCAAACACATATGTGGAATTTTCAGTTGATCATGACGTCCAGAAAAGCAAGGTGAAGACCTTTCCTGCTACTAAATCAGATTATTGTCCAACATGTAGATCAATTATCAGACTGATTGATCCATATCTATGTCTTCTGTCTCTCCAGGTGATTTTTGCCTCTAAGGACCCCGTGTGGGAGGAGGGCTTCACCTTCTTCGTGCATGACATCAAAGACCAGCAGCTCAACGTTCAGGTGGAGATTTAAAAATTCTTCTCCAAACAAAATGCAAACGCTGGACGTATTGACAGTGTTTCCCCCTGGTGCAGGTGAAGGAGCAGGAGAGCAAGAACCTGCTTGGCGTCTTCAACTTGGCCCTGAGTCGCCTGCTCGTCATCTCTGACATGGTGCTGGACCAACGCTTTCAACTCGAGCACTCAGGAGCCAACAGCCAAATCAAGATGAAGGCCACGCTCAGGGTAAGAGCACAAGATACCAACATGTACCACAAGGGGGCGGCACCACCTCAGGTCTAATCTCGCATGATCTGATTGATAAGTTCTGCTCCTCCACGCTGCTGTAGATTCTGTCTGCGGAGAAGCAGGAACCCAAAATCAAACCCCTCAACCCTCCTCCACAACCCAGACAGCAGCAGCTACCAGCTCGCTCCCTCGCTCCCTCCTCCCCCTCCTCCGTCGCCCCGCCCTCGTATCTGCCGCAGGCCGTCAGTGGCTCTCGCGAGGATAACAGGAGCCACTACAGCAGCGCCTCCATGCTGGCCACGGAGAGCTCGCGGCCGCGGAGCGCCTCCAAATCCAAGATGCGACGGTACGACTCCCACAGCCTGCTGTCGGAGAACTCCATCGCCTCGTCACGCTTTGACCTCTCGGAGGGAGCGCCGTACCCTCAGTGAGTCACTCTGATCTGACCCCAGGTCCCATACGTTCAGGAAGATTTGATATTTAAACTTGAAAGACGGCGCATACCACCTCCAAGGCTGAGAGGACCTCCAATTATGGCTCTGTCTCTCATTTAGGGCCGTCGCTAACCATCAGGGATCCTTTGGAGAGATCCAGCTGACTGTGCGCTATGCCACCCTGAGGCACAAACTCATCGTCCTGGTGAACTCCTGCAGGTACGTTCCAGCGTCGACTGTGGATCAAAGATCAGGTCTAATAGTGTGAGTTGACACAGTTAGAACGCTGAGACCTGAACGTCTCTGTGCTCTCGTCTCTCTTCCACACAGGAACTTATTCCCCTGCAGCGAGAACGGCACCGACTCGTACGTCCGCGTCTATCTGCTCCCCGACCAATCCTGGTTACACCGCAAGAGGACGCACGTGAAGAAGAGGTCCCTCAATCCCATCTTCAATGACAAGTACGCCGGCCGGATGTGTGCGCCCTCACATAATCACACAGGGAAACGTTTCCATTCCACATTTTCATCCCCGTGTCTCTTCCATCCCAGGTTTGAGTTCGACGTGCCGCTTGTAGAGGTCGCCGGCAGGAAGTTAGACGTGGCCGTGAAGAACAACCGCATGTTCCACACACGGGAGAGGAAGGACATCGGCATGGTAGGGCCTGAGTGTCAACATTCAGGGGACAGGAGACTTCATTATACAAACACTTGATGTTAATGTTGACCGTTGAATCGCAGCTTCATTCTACCTTTTGCACGTGAAGTCTGGATGCTGGTTATCGACACATTGCATGTTTGATTGTGGCTGAACTTCTGCTTCTGTCTCCAGGTCCAGGTAGATCTTTCACAGATAGATCTAACCAGAGGGAGCACAGAATGGTACGATCCAAATCTTTCCCCTAATATGTGACTGAGGGTAGTCTGAGGGCGTGGAAGCCACTTTGACTGAACAAGCACTGCCTTTACATCTTTATTTCTATTGTGGTTAAGGCTAAATGAACTTCAAATCGACCTTATGGTGGCGCTATGACAACAGCAGTTACTTTTTTGTCAGAGTTTCTACTTCTTGTTGCTTTTGTTGTGGCTTGAACAGCAAGTTTGACACCAGAATCATAGTTTCCACCTAATTTGTCATGAAGTAGATAGAAACCCTCTTAGACAGTTTGAGTCATATGATTGGATGAACTTATTGTCTTCCTTTGTTGACGTCTGAATACATGGTCTCTTTGTCTCTTAGGTATGAGCTCTCGCTGCCTGGGCTCAAGAAATCCAACTAGCAGGAGGAGCCGCTCCTGATCCGTGCTCAGAGGATGAACCAGCTGTGTGTGATTGAACCAGATGTGTCACATGTGCTTGAGTAGAACAGATGTAAACTCCACATCCTTAATGTTGGTGCAGGCGACGTGTTCTATAGCTGCTTAACTTATTTAGCTTCTGGAAATGATTCTATCGCTCCACAGTTTGTCACAGCAAAGTTTGGGGTTTGTCAGAAAACATTTATATTTCTATTAAATGCAGTCAAAGGGTGTTTTAGATATTTACATTTTTTTTCAGAGCAAATATTAAAATGTTTATTTTAATGTAAATAGTTTGTAAGAATACATTGAGTAAGAGCCAAATGTAACTATGCAAGACACACACACACACACACACACACACACACACAGACACACACACTCTCATGTAAGCATGTATTTATATAGTGAAACACTTGATCTTGTCTGGTGTGTGTGTGTGTGTTAGTCGTGATTAAAGGTTTGAGCCACTACAATCTGAACTGAATGACTGACTGAACTAAAGCTGTGTGATGCTCTCTGTGTCCGCCTACAACCAAAAACAATCACAAGCTGTTTATCACAAGCGATATAGGAAAAGAGACCTCTCATTACTATGGAGACCTCTCACTATGGAGACCACTCATTACTATGGAGACCTCTCACTATGGAGACCTCTCCTCACTGCGGAGACCTCTCCTCACTGCGGAGACCTCTCCTCACTATGGAGACCTCTCATCACTATGGAGACCTCTCATCACTATGGAGACCTCTCCTCACTGCGGAGACCTCTCCTCACTGCGGAGACCTCTCCTCACTGGGGAGACCTCTCATCACTATGGAGACCTCTCATCACTATGGAGACCTCTCATCACTATGGAGACCTCTCCTCACTGTGGTCTTTCAGTAACTTGTCTGGTCGGAGTGTAACTGAGCCTTAAGTCACTGAGTTTGCACGTTGTTGGGTTTTAGCTACAAGTGATGGTACAACAGATTCTGAGACTAACAAGTATTCAGTCAATAATCCAGGATTTGTCTGAGATCACGGCCGAGGGAAGAGAGAGAGACGAACAACGAAGCAAAGCTCTCTGCTCACTTGATCGATACGAGCTCGTCTATGATCCCAAACTGTGTGGCAGCAGAATGGAAACAGGAGTGTGAGGACTTCTCCCTGCAGTGTGAGGCGTCTCACTGTGGGCTGACGAACCTTCACTGATTGGCTGATGGTAGAATGGAGTGAGAAAGTTCAGTTTATGGTTAATTTGGTTAACGTTCCTCACTAAATCCAAACTAGCACTGATTATTAGTATTCAGCTGCCAAAGAGTCGCATCATTACCCATAATTCAAAGTGTGGCCACTGCAGTCTTGGAAATGTCCAGCAAGTGGCAGCATTACATCATTAATGTGGGTTTACTACAGAAACACCAGAGGCTTAAATGAACTTTATGAGCTGTGTGTGATTACATGGTTGAATCACATCTGTGTTGTTGAAACACTTTGATCGCCCAATCTGACTTTCAGAATGAACTCCAATAAACACTTCAACTTTAACAGCTGAGGCGATGTAACACCATGTGAGTGACATCAGCAACTCATCAAGGAAAAGGCAGTAAGACCATAAATGATAACAGCATGGATAAGAAGTATCGCCATGGAGACTAAATAAATGAATAATAGGTGAATAGGACAAAATGATGAAATAGATAGTTAGAAAAAACTCAGGTGTGTGTCCAGATGTGTGAAGCTGTTTGGACATTTACTGGTTGATGATTTTTGACATTTGAACTGTGAGCGATTCCTGAAAATGGAGGATTTGTGCCTCTCATGCTGACCACAGGACCGCTGGGTATAAAAAATGTAAATATCATTAAGTGTGTAAAATACTTAGAGGCTTAAATCGCTCGCTACTGTACACCAGCAAGCAGCAAACAACTTGGGCTTAAGTTTGGACGGAGACGTGACCTCCAGTGACCCCGCTAATAATCTTACTGAAGGTCACATATTTTCATTTCCGCAATAAAGCCGGGATTAGATCATCCCTCAGCAGGGCAGATTGTCCATCAGCGCATTCAGACGGAGACAAAGGAGGACAGAGCGCAGAGGGGAGAATGGGGAAGAAAAAGATAAAGAAGAAACAACAAAAGAAAAATAAAGTGAGTGTTGCTCTGGTACCCTCAAAGAATTTCCAGAGGGTAATTGGCATCCTCAGTAGACCAAAATGAGACACATCAATATCGGATTGTGTCCTCCAGAAAGCCCGGCCTGACTGCACCATCAAATAGAAATTATGGATTTTGTCTGGAAGGGGCAGGGCCGTGCCAAGCCACAAAAGAAAATGAGGTCACCAAGGGACACGGAGCTCACACACACACACACACACACACACACACACACACACACACAGGTGTGCTGTGTGTGTACTGTCCACCGGCAGATTTACGCATCACAAGGTGCAGAGCAGTATAAGGTCCAATATGTCTGCAATATGTGATGCATTCAGGAACCTGTGTCATTTATAGGTTGCAATGGTTGGCAATGAGGAACTTTTGGTGGTTCTGATCGATAAATGGCCGTTTAATCAGTGGATTTGTCTGTCAGTTTGCACGTAGATATTGTAGGAATGTGTTTACTACTCTTCTCCAAAAAAAAAAAAATTTTGATCCCCGAGGGGAAATTATATTTCCTCACTCAGTTGTTATTTTACATGCATCACTTATACACGGGTACACACAACATGCAGACACCCACACCCCACACAGTCCGTATACAAGTAGATGATGGTGGAGAGATGCAGAGTGAGGAGGGCTGCCCCATGCAAGCGCCCAGGAGCAATTTGGGGGTTAGGTGCCTTGCTCAAGGGCTCACCTCGGCAGTGGCCCAGGAGATGTGCTGGCATCCCTCCAGCTACCAGCCATCTTCCATAGTTCTTGGTCTTCGTGAGATTCGAACTGGCGACCCTCCAGCTTCCGGCCAAGTCCACTCTAGACTGAGCCACTGCCGCCAGTGGGACATGATGGCTGTATTTGTCAGATGTGGGATGCAGCAGCCCCACCAGGTCTTTATGCTTATTAACTGTGGGAAATGTTGATTCATGCAGCACAACACACAACCTCCTGATGTAAAGCTAATGATGCTGCTTCACTTCCCTGTCGGCCACTTTCCTACAATGATGAACTCTCTGGCTCACACTGCGCTCAGATCTGACAAACCCAACACCCTGCACCCCCCCTGCACCCCCCCAAACCCCCCCCACCACCACGTCTGTAGCATTGATCAGCCGTGCATGAAATTGAACAGTGTGAACACAGAGTGCAAATAGTCTTCTGTTTCACCTCCTCTTCCTCCAAATCACAAAACAGAAGGCTTTCTATCTCCTGTCCGGGCTGTCTTCATCTGAGCGACCACTGGGAGCTGCTCAAGATCCACCCGTCCCGGCTCTGTTAGATTACACCCTGGGCCGCTTCACCCCCCTCTCTCTCCCCCCCCCCCACTTTCCTTTAATGTGTCATTTATCCGCCATTGTCCGCACCATCACACGAAACACAAAAAACGGGAAAATTAATTGAAAAGACAAATTTGTTTGAACATTCCTTCCTTTTAACTTTGCCAGTGCTGCACAGCCGCCGCCCCTCTGCTGAGCCGTGGAAGCCATTGAACCTCGCAGCTCTTTGAGAAGTTTCTACTCTCAAACCGTTTACCAGCAGACCCAGGGCTTCACCGATGATCTGCAGGGAGAGGATCGCTCGGCCATTACGGAGGAAGACAGCGAGAAGCAGAAGAGGAATGCCTGCATGTGCGTCTGACAAATCCTGTGTCCAGTATTGATTTCAGTATTAGTGATGCATTATCACATATAGAGTCTCAAAGTGCTCTGCAGACCCACACACCCAAACACTGCTGGCTTCCATGCGTCCTCGTCCAGGCCAGCAGGTGTTAGGCACTGAAAGAGAGTAGAGCAGAGTAGATGTTTATCATCCCTGAGGGCCAATTTGATAGACAGCAAAACCCAACACATGCATGACATCATACCGTCGCCACGTACAGATGATTTATATTTGTAGTTGTTAATTTCTGCCATGATTTATGAAGAATCCTTCACTGGGATGCATGCGAAAACCCAAAAAACGGCCTTGGGGGAGGTATGCTCTCTTTGCGTACACTGTGGCTGTTTGATTTGCTTTCCAAGCGGAGCCCAGAGGAGGAAAAAGTTCCTTTGAGTTTCCACTTCAGCTATCATATCATAAAAAATCAATAGCAATCAGGGGAGATGAAAAATACAAATTCTGCTGTTGTGTGGAGGCTTCTGTAGCGGCCCAGCATGATGGAGCAGGATGTGAGAATGCAACATTCAGTGGACTCCAACCTCGTCTACTGGATACAAAGCAGAAGCTGCACACGGGTCAAACAAACGCACCTCATCCTCCTCTCTGCAGCTTTTTCATCACTGATTGTTCTTTATTCCACAGCTGCAGGTACAACTTCTGGTCTCACGCTACACTAAAGTGCTCGTGTGTTCACTGTGTTATATGACAACACAGACGTATGATGTGTGTGTGTGTGTGTGTTACATCCACCAAGAAGGACGTAATAACCACTTTCACATTTTGGCCTATGACTTGCGTATAATAGGACAAAGAACCTTGTCATTCTTCAAAAAGTGCGTTATCTAGAGATCTAGAGATGGAGTCGTAATTGGACTACTCAGCCTTGGCGGAGGTATGCGCTTCCTGAATGCCGCCTAGTCGTTAGTGCGTGACAATTCACCTGAAAGTTTCACTGTTGCTAGGCGACGTGAAACCTCTTGGACACATTTGGCCGCCTGTTCATAAGGAGCAACAACATGCTTGAAGCCGTTGATCACAACAAAGTGCCTCAGTGTGGAACAGCTGAGGAGACATTAACAGTATAGATGATGAAATAATGACGTCTACCTGAAGGTCAAAACATCTTCATCTTCATCGATCTGTCAGCTGGCAGACAGGATGAACTTCTGTCTCTTCTGAATGATTCTTGTTCCTTTAGTTGCTTAATTCTATTATCTGTATTATTCACGTTTTTTTCCAAATATTATATTTATCCTAAGTGCATTTTATTCATATTTTGACAAGGAATGACAATCCTTGGGCTTTAACAGCTTTAGTTCTGTGTTTTAACGCAAAAGTAGTTGGTTTGTTGTTAGAGATAGATCTGTAACATTGTTTGGACGCTTTGTGTTTGGCAGCCAAAAAGAAACAGTTTGGCCTAAAACCTCCAATTTTCCAAAGACAACATGACAGAACAGAGTGCAGCGGAGTGTGTGTTAGAAAGAGAGAGAGAGAGAGAGAGAGAGAGAGAGAGAGAGAGAGAGAGAGAGAGAGAGAGAGAGAGAGAGAGAGAGAGAGAGAGCTGTCTGCCTGTTTGCCTTTCAAAGATAAAGTTATCACAAGACAACCTGCCCATTTAATAAAAACAGGGGATTTGGCCCCCACACCACCTTTGGTGCTGAGCGGCAAATATCATCAGAACAACATGAAGCAGGATTAATATCATTCTGTCCTGCAGAGGCTCAGCTGGGGCTCTGCTTTCTAAATGAGTTTTGGACAGAGGAGCTGTGCCTTTGACTCTGGGCTCCAGCTCTTAACTCTCACGTCTTCTATTTAAAGGGCGTCCTGCTTAATTTCTCTCATTCTCCTTCCCTTTTCTCACGTTTCCTCCCTCCTCGGGGTGTGTTTGTTCAGAATGAAGACGTGAAGACACCCTGTAACTAAGATCCATTATTGATGTCAAGCTGCCCAAATCCCTGGCACATGATCTGAGGCTGCTTGAGGTGTGATGGATTGGCGCTCCTCCTGTCTCAATTAATTGAGGAGAAGAAGAACTGATGTCAGTCCCAGTTAATTCCCGTCAGCTCATGTGGAACCACAACACGCCGAGCCAATCGAAGTCTGATGGAGTCAGATGAGCTTAGCGGGATGTGTTTGTGTGTGGAAATGGCTGCCAGCATTGGATTTGTATGTGTGTGTTCCAGTTTTTGTGTACCAGCGAGTCCACACAGGAGCCAGATCACTCAACAGGTACTGAGTCAGATGATACCACCAGGAAATCAGAAACGCCATCGATCAGCACCAGGTCATTATAAATCCTTGTCATATTGACTTTCACAGGAATGTAAACAGTCTACAGCAGCAGATCTACACTCAGAAACATCTAAACAAGCAGCCTTCAACTACAAACTAACAAAAGACTTCAGCCTGAGCCTTAATGAACTCAGTCACTTCAGCTTTCTTGCTTCAGTTCTGGTTTGCTGCTTCTGTATTTGCTGTGAGAGGAAATCAAAACCTTCTGCAGCTTCAATTTCGTGATGGAAGAAACCAGAGGAGGCTAATCTGCAGCTATCAAGCTTTGTTTACCCCCCAGAAAACTCATTTGGTATGACCCAGTCGACATTCATTTCAATATGAAAATGGTCAAGTTGAAAACAACGAAGCTTTAAACGCTCTGGCTAGCATGCTACTACCACTTTGGCTGCATGTACATAGACAGTATGCTAGCTGGTGATGCTACCTGGTTATGAACATCACAACTTTTAAATACCATAAAAACAAAACAAACGACCGTTCATAAGTTTGTGAGCGGCTCAAACTGGCATGTAGATTTAAATTTGGACAAAAGTGACTAAATAAGAAGGAAGCTAAATGCTAAAATGGCCCCAAAGAAAACCAAACAAAATGGCTGCCAGTGTAAAACGTAGACTGACTGACAGCAGCTTCTAGATAGATAGAGCTCATGAATCAATGTAGAGCAGGTGACTCCTTCCATGTGAAACAGTTAAAAAGAGACGCTCTGATGCTTCTGACTTCTCCGCTCTCTACATAAACTCGCTTTAATTGTTGAAGAACCACAGACACCTTCCTGTCCGGTAGCCGTGGCTTCTTCAAGCTTCATTTTTTGCAGAAGTAAACACATCCATCCAATTTGTCAGAGCTCTATTCTTTGTTTAGTAGTTATCGATCTCCCAGCGAGGAGCACAAGCGGCTCGTTGTATTTACATGGCTGAGAGGGCCGGGAGGCAAGCGAAGGCCTCGCTGATGGAGCGCCCGGCAACGCTGCATTCATCAACCTCATCCTCGTCGCTGCACACCCATCATGTCCGCCCTCTCGCTCTCTCGTTCTCTTCCCTGTTAGATTTTACCCAGCAGCTCTCTTTCTCCTCCTTTTTAACTGCAGTTGACAGTTTGTCTCTAAAAGGCCGGCTTTTGCTTCTTCATGCTCGGTTAGCCGGAGTTCTCTGTCATGCAGACATTGATCCTGCGGGCGGCGGAGGAAATGTGGTCCAACGGGCGGCTCACCCTGCTCACTGAGACGCCGTCCTCAAGATGAAACACTAATCTGTAAAATAAAGAACATGTTGTTAGTCTGCACGTGTTTGTGTACATGTGGCAAAAAAGCTCATTTCATTTCTTTTCTCACTCGACTTGTTAATTTTGCATCCTTCGTCCAGAATCTGTTGGCAGGAAGTAGGAGGCGGCCTAATGGTTAAGGTCATGTGGTAGCGATTCATTAAATCCTTATTGTCGGGAATAAAATAACGCGGACATGTTTCGTGCTTCGACCTATAGGGAGCAGTGCTGTAACAGGAAGTGACTGAGGTGCGCTGCGTCTTCCTGCGCTTCAACTAAATTGACAGCAGCCGCACCATACACACGGCAATTAGAGAGAGAGAGGGGCCTGGACGAGTGAGCAAACAACAGAAACATTTTCCTGTCTTGTTAAATTCTTTAAATGTAGCTGTTTGAGTAATGCTCTTCTATACATCCGTGCGCACGCACGCGCACACACACGCACACACACACACACACACACACACACACACACAAACACAGTTTACAGATGGCAGCCGAGGCGTGTCATGATGGAATATAATTTGTCGGTTCTCTATTCTGAAATTGTTTCTAAATGAACTTGTCATTTTAAAAATTGCCTCTGTATATAAAGTTGTCATTTTACAAATTGTTTTTTGTCTTGGAGCGAGTGTGAGAAGCTGCAGTGACAGGCCGAGCACTACGTGGCGCCGCCGCCGTGAAAATTGAAAAGCAGAACGAGGCCGAACTTCTTTAAGTCTTTTCTCCTCTGTGGGCTTTATTGTTTTTGTTCTCTGCACCACTTTACACTAAACTCATTTCTGTGTGTTAATCTGGAGTCAGCAGTCGTGTGGAGCACCGGAGCCCCGTGCATACACAACGTGCTCCGGTTCTGTGTGTGTGTGTGTGTGCGTGCGTGTGTGTGTGTGTGCGTGCGTGTGTGTGTGTGTGTGTGTGTGTGTGTGTGTGTGTGTGTGTGTGTGTGTGTGTGTGTGTGTGTGTGTGTGTGTGTGTGTGCGTGCGTGCGTGCGTGCGTGCGTGTGTGTGTGTGTGTGAGCCTCTCTATCAGATCATTACATTGCAGCGCTCTCCCTCTCCTCTCCAGCAGCAGATGGCACAGGCTTCTCCATTTGTTTATATTACAACAAATCAATTTAAAACACGACTCTTGCAGCCCATTTAACCGGAGAATTGACGGCGGTTGTCAGCCTCCATTACGTCTGTGTAGGAGGTGTTTCATTTCAAACTTTCTCTCGCCCGGGCGACGGCGTGCGGGAGGCTTCAGGTGACCTTGAACCTACGCCGAGGGGTTTGTGTTAATGGGAAAGGAATGAATCTTTTGATGTACTTTTCTAACCATTTACGCCTCTGCTGCAAATTCCTTCTTTATGTTTTAACACTGCAGGGGAAATTAAATCCAAACTACATCACTGACGTATTTGCATTCATTTGCCAGATCCAAGGACCCGCCTGGTTATCAGTCACGCTCATCCAATCATTTCTGTACATAATGCTGAAAAATCACTTTATTCAACCACAATATCAGGGAAGTGAACTCCAGATTATTGCTTTTTGGATCAAAACAACAACAGCGAGGCGGGCTGTTGCTGCGCTTTATGCACTGAAATACCAAAAAACTGTGTTCCTTTCTGTTTGGTATCCTTGACTTACTTTCAGCCCAGTTCAGATCTGCTGCTGATCTTAAACTCGATAAACAAGTTGGTCACAAATGAAGGGAAACAAAGGAGGAAATCTGGGCAGCGGCTCGTGTTTCACCCCATAGCTTCACATTTCCAGTTTCCAATTGATTTGACCAAACAGCAGAGTGAGATACAGTAAACACCAAAGAGCCTTTGTTTCTTCTTTTTTAAAGTAATATCCTAATCACGGCTGCTTCCACACGGGGCCCACAAAGCGCTTCAAAGTTTTAGCAAATGAGCCCTTTCTCCTACCCCCTGCATGAGTTCCAATTGATTTCTTCGCCTCTGAATCGTGTCTTCTGAAAGCACTGCTATTATCCCTCTGTGGCACACTGCACTGATGAATGCCTTTCAACCATCTCCGCCATGTTTCTCAGTCAGTCATTATCAAAGTGTTGAATTAATCAGGCTTTTAACAGCGGGAGCTATCACCAGGCTGCTAAGCCTCATTTCCAATTCCTACAGTATGTGTGTGTGTGTGTGTGTTTTTTTTAAAAAAAAGAATACGTCTGTGGATTCTGCTCTTTGTCACATCAACTATCGCTACATTACTCAGAGCATTTACATAGATGCTGTACGTTTCCTAGAAAAGCATACATATAAACTTCAATTGCATCTGTTTGACTTTCATCTCATAGTAATCACAGGTTCTCATGCAGCCGCTGCTACAGGAAGGCAGCTTTATAAATAAAAAATAAACACGTAAATTGAGTCAGGATGTGATTCAAGCCGACCTTTCCACCTTTTAAGGGAAGAAATGGAAGAATTCAATGTATTTCTTTACTGAAAAGACCAAGAGCCGCATTAGCATCTTCTGGTTAGATGTTCTTCCTTCTGATAAGCACTTGAACGCAGCATAAAGGCAGCATGAAGTTGAATAGCTATTGTTCCCGACTCTGAACTGCTGAATGATCTATAGAAACCAATCTGATTAGCTGATGTGTTCTCGCTCTTATAAGTGCACTTCTGCATGCTCCAATGCCAGTAATTAATGAAGAGGCAGGTGCTTCATTTTCCAGTCAAACCTTCAATTAAAAGTTACTCTTGATGAAGGAAGCGAGAGCGACTGCAAACCTCTCAGATTTTGTGGCGTAAAGCAGAGCAGAGCAGAGCAGAGATGTTTCCAGTGTACAGGAACAAAGAGGTGACTGTAGCTTTGACAGCCTGTCAGACTCTAACACTGCAATGAAAAAGGGAATTATTGATGGGCTTGGAAAAATGTTCAAATCCTCTGCTGCTGACCCGTCATCGGTCTCCATCCACCAAACAATTCAGCTTTGGAAGGGAAAATGGGCGAGAACGAGGGGCCGGTTATTGAATATGGCAGACAAGGTGATGAGAGAAAGTGTTAAACTCTCTGCCAGGATAGATGAGACACGTCGTCTTTTTAGGGATTTAATATCAGACATTTCTAGTTTCAAATCCAAACAGTGTCTCTGCTGCCGACACTATCAGTCTCTAATCGCTGCAGGAGCCTTGGGGGGGTGGGGGGGGGGGGAGAGAGAGAGAGAACTCCTGCAAGCGCTCCCAAACACACAAATCATCACTTGACACAAACCTGGAACAGACACCAGGTGTGAACGGCCACCTTGGAGGGACCATGAACGCGTCTCAGCAGACCCTCAGCTATTTATATCCAGCACCCCTCCCTCCTCCCCCCCCTCCCTCCCCCCGGCTTCCCTTCCTGTCGTTCATCCCTCAGCGTGTTCAGACTTTGGGGGCCGAGCGGAGATCAGCTCACTGGGGAGCCGCTTCCTGTCGGCCCTGCGGACTGAGACTGGATCCTGGTGAAAGACCCCCCTACGGACCTACGACCAGCGCCAGGGGCATCAGACAGAAGCAGGCACACACACACACACACACACACACACACACACACACACACAGGATGATGGAGTCTGATCATGACTTAAACTGTCTTCAGCTCATTACTCGTCATTGTTCCTCTTAATCCAGTCCAACCCAACCAGCTGGACCCGTTTGGGGGAGGGGGGGGGGAGTGGGGGGGGGGATAATGCTACAGTAAACATGTGAACCTGTGAGAGTCTGGATGGGACTCGACCAAACAGCAGAGGCTCCGTTTTATCCTACCTGTATCAAATCTGATGTGAAGATATTCGGTATTCGGAAACTTTGCTACAGTGAAGTTTGTTTGTTTACATTCCCGGCTCTGCTCCCCTCTATCTCTGCTCCAGGAGTTTCTATAGAGTCGGCTACAAACAGAATGATGTGTAGAGCCGCACCACTCATCAACGCTTCACACCCAAACTCCAAACATTGTTTTGTCCAAGCCAGATAAGAAGCACGATGTGTTCAAGTCCTCCACCAGGCAAAGAATATGAGACACACACACACACACACACACACACACACACACACACACACACACACACACACACACACACACGCGCACACACACACATACACACACACACACACACACACACACACACACAGGTGTTTAGCCTCTCAGTGTGAGTTTGCAGTAATTGTTGATGTCTTTAAAAATACAAAAGAAGCCTGTGAACCTGAGCCGCCCTGCCTGACAGGCGGCACAAAACACTGCAGGGGTTCATTTCTCATTTCAGCCTAAAGACACTGTTGCTTGACAACATAAACAATGCGCCGTTCTTCCTGTTTCATAATTTTAAATTACCTGCCAGAGTGTTTCAGCAACAGAACTCTGATTATCTCTGGAGGTGACGGCCAACTTAAGTGCTTCTGGGGGGAAAAAGGCACAACAGAGAGCGAGCGGCCCGGCGTCTGAACACACAGGAGGAGATAACAGGAAGGAGCCGGAGCAGCCAGCCGGGCCCGTGTGTGTCTGCTCAGGAGAACCCGGCCTTGTTGGGATGCTTTATGCTGGCTGTGTGAGGAGTTTGTGCTCTGCTCTTTCAGCGGTGCCCTCCAGGTCGACCTCTGCATGAAGAGGTTAGGAGCAAGCTGAGCAGCTGATTGGAGGCCAAGGAGCGAGCGGGGGGGGAGGGGAGAGCTCTGCCACTCTCTTCCTACACACACACACACACACACACACACACACACACGCACACACACACAGGTGAGATGAGTCTGGTTCTGGTTTGATCCTGGATGTGTGTGTGTGTGTGTGTGTGTGTACTCCAGCATGTTCCCAGGTGGTTCCACCTCCCAAAGTCCTCATCCAAGTACCAGATGGGGCGATGCATGCTGGGTAATTTACTGTCCAAGCCATTACGAAAGACACAAAGGCCGATTTCTTGGCACCACCTGGAGCTGAGAGTCTCTCTCTCTCTCTCTCTCTCTCTGTCTCTCTCTCTCTCTCTCCCCCCTCTGCACTTCCTCTCACAGCCTGATGAGGTCTCTCTATACTGTAAGAACCTGTTTACGTTGGGCTGTTTCTTCTTTGTTCTCTCCTCTCCTCTGCAGAGGGAGAATCACATCTCCTCTCATATCAGCCATCATCGTCCAGAGAAGCACAAACTCCACTGCAATCCTCATTAAACACAAATCAAACTCGGGGGCAGTGAAACACAATTTCCTCCACTTACATTTTCCTTCCAATTATCAAGGTCAAAGTGACACGTGTGGGCAGACATAACTATCCAAACACACACACACTCTCTTTCTCTCTCTCTCTCTCTCGCTCTCTGTGTGTCTCTCTCTCTGTGTGTCTCTCCCTCTCTCTCCCTCCCTCTCCCTCTCCCTCTCCCTCTCTGCGACCCTGGACTTGACCTGCTGCCAAGGCCTAAGAAACACATTCACTCTGACAAGATCTTCTCACCTTTGCTCTGTGAAACCCAGCGCTCCCTCTTGGCGTACAGATGTGTGCGGGGTTAAGAGAGGAGAAGCGGCTCCACAGTCATTAAAAAGACATCTGAAGAAGACGACAGGGCTCAGCCAGCCGTCAGGTCTTTGCTCGGTGGCAGGCTGGAGGCGCGGGGGCTCACAGTAAGGTGGCGTTGCAGGGTGCAGATTCGTCCCCAGAGGGCATCGTTCCGCCCTCCACAGGCTGCTCTCTTATTTCACAGTTTTGCGGCGTGATGACTCTGTTATTGCAAACCTTCATCCTCATTCTGCGCTGGTACGGATCATCGGCTGTACGTCTGCCCCTTTACTTCACAGGGAGCTGATGTGAGCTGTGTGTAGCTGCAGAGATGTTGGCATATTTAAGTCTTTATGATTCCTTATGTGACATAACATAAATGATGATGTCACTGATAAGCTCTATGGTAACTGTAAACAAAGCTCTATAGCACCCCTAGTGGTCGTAAACACAGTGTACCTACAGTAACGTCCCGATACCGCCCCTGCTGGAGACACGCTGTACGTGCACACACACTTCCTGGCTGAGCGTTGACCGTTTCCTGTTGACAGCCTCATGCTGCGGGCGTCTGCAGCCGCTGCCAGCGTCGCGCACCGCCGCCATGAGCCACGACACACGAGGGCTCGCCATCTCCCCCCTCCACCCCCTGCAGCCAGGAGAGGAGCTGCTGCCAACGCGGCTGAGGATGACAGAACTCTGGCTCCCACAGGAAACACACACACACACATCTGCATTCCTTTGCTTCCACTGTATCTGCATCAGACCCAATGCCGCTTCCACACCAGCTGTGTGTGTGTGTGTGTGTGTGTTTGCTGTTGTGGTCGGTGCCCATGCGAGCAGGTGACAGCATTTACTCTCTATGCCAGCCAACAGGAAGCTGCATATGAT
>NW_027466977.1:805000-840000 GCF_046128005.1 Genypterus blacodes
CACACAGAGACCAGGCCTCAGCTCTCCTGGGGAAAAGCTCCAGACAGAGAGACAAACACATCAGGACCTCCTGGAACCGTGACAACTCACACTCCCATGTGGATCACTTAAAAATCAATGCGTTTATGATCGGCTGCAGCCACATAAGCTGCAACCAATGAGTAACTTTGCTCTTTCTCTCACTTTCTGCCTCGTCTAGCCACTCTGTTGAGAAATCGTTTGTTCCTTGTGAGGCAGCGTACACACACACACATACATACACACACACAGACACACACACACACACACGTCCAAATCACTACATTTCCTGCCCGCTTGCTTGTTAATGTGATGACTCAGAGCATCGCAGAGGAGCTGGTGGGATATTGGGGGATTTGGGAGGAAACATCTCAGCATCCGAGAACGTATCTTTGAAGTAGCAGAGTCGCTTTCAGGTGCAAATGAGTTTGTTCACAGCTATAATCTTTGTGGAGGGAGGAGAGTAGAAGTTTTAAGACGCATCTAAACTCACTCAGAGCATCTCTTAAATAATTCCGGGAGAAATCCAGAAATTGTCTTGACTAACCTGGATTCCTGGTGCATGTTTGTATGAACACGTCAGCGCTCCATCAACACGGCACTCTGCATCCATTTACAGACGTAAAATGGAGCTTTTAGTGAGTAAACTCGGAGTAAAGACCTTTTGTTAAAGGAGCCGAAGCTGAACGGGCTGCAGCGGCTGAGACTTAACAAGGGAGGAAGTTAACAAAGTCACTTTAATGTTCTTCCTTTTTTTGTGACAAAGCTTCCACATTTAGTCACTCACAGTTACTTAGCGTTACTTTAACGAGTCATTAGGAGATAAAGTGTGTGTAAAGAGTCACAGCAGGGGGGCGCCATCAGTGCGGTTTGATATATTTGTGTCTATGGCGCTCGCTTCCTCCCGCACCGCATCTTTTATTCATAAAGTCACATTTACATACGCATTATATAAATATCAGCAATCTAAGGAGCGGAGCTGTTTTTCACTCAGCGTTATGACTCCCGATATTTCCTCTGATTCATCTCTCCTGCAGCGCCGCAGCGACACAAACAACACGGAGGTGAAGCCGTTTGGAGTTGTGACACAGAGCTGCATGAATGATACGCTCGTGTGTGTGTGCGTGTGTGTGTGTGTGTGTGTGTGTGTGTGTGTGTGTATCTAAAAGTTTGATCATGCAGTAGCACCATTGGCTGGCATGAGGAAGAGTCACCCTGAGACTCTTGCAAATCCATTGCGCCCCCTTTTGGCGGCCTGCCCAGGTGCTCAGTGGGACGTCATTACTCACACAAAACACCAAGTCTCACCGCGACAAACGCATCCAACACAGAAGAAGAAGAAGAAGACGCATGGCACCCAAACTACATTGGCATAGACACTGAATCATCTCGCCTGCTTCCCTTTGGTCGGCCGTGTGCTTTATCCACAGCCTTTAATATTTTACTGCGTCCCATTAAAATGTACCATGCAACATTGATCAGAGAGAAACACATCTAAATATTTCAGTTGTTTGTAGAGAGAGACGTCTTGGTTTGGCACTGCAAAGCCGCAGTGCGACTCCCAGAGGCTCTGTGGGGTTCTCGCACAGAGCGTCTTGATGTCTCCGCTCTGTGGAGTTGGACCAGGTTAGCTCGCTCTCAACTATCCGCCACAAAAAAAGATTCAAAGGCGTGCGTTTGAAGTGGACAGATGCGCAGCCTCTCCCGCGAGGAAGGAGATGTTTATTTATCTATCCAGGCGTTTATTTTAAGATACAAAACGGTGCCGCTCGCTTTAACAAGTAGGTCTCGCTTTGCTGGGAGCCTAACTTGTCTCAATCCCTCAGGGGGGGAAATGAAGTCAATGTTTCACAAGTGTAACTGATCCACATACAGCAGCAAACTACAGAGAAATAAACATCATCTGTCCTTTGCCCGCCCATGATTCAATCTCTCCTAAATAACACCGTTCGCCCCTGTGCCGTCCTCAACAGCTCATCCAGATCTGAGACTTTGCGGGCTGCAAACAAAAAGGAAACTCTCCCACTTCACGAGGTAAAATGAACAGCAGTAGACTTTGGCCTTTATTCATGTACGTAGCATTCAACAAGATTAATAAGGGCTTCGCTCATGTGTGGACTTCATTAGCATCTAATACAGTCTCATCAGTCTCAATGCCCGATAAACAGGGAGATGCTTCAAATGGAATGGAGCGACAATTTGTCACTCCCCTACTGTAACCCCAAAAGCCATTAGCCAATGATTATCCATTACCGCTGGCTAGCGACTGAGCATCAAATAGGTGTGAGTGAGATGGATGAATGACCGTGGATGATTGGTGTAATTGTCGCTCGCCTCGTGAGAGAAATTAGGGGAGATTTTGCGACACCCGCCTCACTATCTGCTGATGTTATTTTGTGTTTGGTGTGTGCATGTGTGTGTGTGTGTCAATTCTCCAGTAAGAAATGATCAGGATCTCCTCATCAGTTAGCATGTTCACGTGGAAACGATACTCAGGTTAATGCCCCACTCAACTCTGGCAGCCAATTTCATCAAAATGTAAAGAAATTTGGGCCAAAAATGGGCGTGGCCTACACGGATGGATGAAAGAATTTAAGATTCTGTGATTTAGAGTTCAAAAGTTGAACTCTGTCAATCTGACTTTCTTCTGATATCCTGCAAACCAAAGTGAAATCAAAGGGTTAGGGTTTGTGTAAACGTCCTGGTTGTGACGGTGGAGGCTGCCAGTAAGGCTGAGAAAGTTAAGAAATTGATATTAAATGGATCCTGACATGACAAGGTTACTCTGCGTCATCTCCAAAACTACCTCAGAAGTGTCAGTCCAATCTGACAGAAAGTATGAAATGTGATGAAAGTGAATTCCCAGGTGAGGAAAGTCAGCGTCTTTTAAGTTTAAGACCTTTTAGGATTAAAATAGTTCCAGCAGGAAAAGTATCCTAAAACGGAGAAAAGAAGATAAGTTGACAAATCAAAGACAGCTGAAGATAATATCTAAAAAAACCCAAGGAACTGTCAAACCTTCTCATCCGTCCCCCCTCACTCGCCTTCTCTGATCAGACCTTTTCTTCAAGGGGAGATGCCAAACGTTCAGATGACGCCGTCTTTGATGTGGCAGCTGACATCCTCGGCAGGCCGCCTGCAGGCTCACAGAGCGAGAAATCACCAGCCACCATCAGAGCCAGAACACGAGTGCCAGGGAGGAGACGAGCGGCTTCAACAAGCTGCTGTGGACCATCTGAGATCAGCGCTTAGAGGGTCTATAAAGGAACACATGGAAGTGGGGAAAGAAACATTACAGACATTTAATAACACAACATCAACAAGACCGACGTCAACATCAAGAAATCGTAAAGACTTCAAAGACTGTAGAAACACAACCAACAGTTCTATAGAGATACAGATACTTATGTGCATACGTTTCCTTTAGCAGATAGACTTGAGACCTGTCCGAGCTGTACGCTGTCTCCCTGGGCTCCAGCCCCCCCGCCTCCCCTGAATAGGATCAGTGTGTATAGAGAATGGATTTGTTTCTAGTTTGGCTTGACCTGATGGAAATGTACTTTAGCTGCTCCTCACAATAATGCAGCGGCCGAGCTACTGAACCCCTCTGACTGTGACTTACAAGCAGCATACACACTGTAATCCCCCGACTCTAATGTTTTGATAAGCCTGAGTTGCTATGGGAGACATGGACTCGCGCTTGTCATGTGAGCCGACGTGATGACCTGGTTCGTCCGACAGTCACTTTACATTTTCCCAGGGCAAGTATGGCTCCTGTTCATCGACGGCCAGTGGAGTGGAACGAATGCAATGTGAGTGTGTGTGTGTGTGTGTGTGTGTATCTACCAATGCACATATCAAGTGGATTGAAATGAAATGTCCACCCATGATTTGCTTCTCACCACAGGTTGAGCTGGAGAGTCACGGGTTGACGATGTGATCCCGCGCTGGCAGACAGGCACGCATTCCTGAGCATCAGCCGACTGACCAATCGGAAAAAATCGCCCCGACTGAAACTCTGCTGTGTTTAGCCAAGCTTGAAAAGGGAATAAGTACTTGGAAAGCACACAAAGATTACATTTCACCCCATAACATTACTACTCAAACAAATCCTAAACCACCCAACCTGGTGTGACACTCAGTGGGGCCAGTTTGGTTTCTCAGAAAGTGTGTGTGTGTGTGTGTGTTCTTAATGCCTTGGCCTCTCCTAGACAGGGTGTAACAAGCTCACCCAGGCCTCCAAATCGGGAGGAACCAGAAAATACAGCACTCCTGTTGACTTCTTCAGGCTCTCTGGTTTAAAGTTTCAGGGTGAAGCAGAGTACAGATGGAAAACAAGCAGATGCAGTTACTTTAGTTTGTTGATTTTCTTTCTCTTTCTGTCGGTGGAATCTTGTCCTGAGCTGTCGTCTCACTGCTACTGTCAACTCTGAGAACAGCAGAGGAAAAAAACAATGGTGTGGGTGTGTATGTGTGTGTATGGGCATTACATCATGATGAAATTACGGTTCAACCGCTGCGTTCCTTCTTAACATTTGGGCGTTTTCCATTGAAAGTGGAGGTGAGTGGAATCATGAATAAGTTTCAGAGATGTGTAACCTCATTGTTACACTCAGTCAGCTTCTTCTTCTTCTGCTTTCCCGAGGAATCATTTTGCTTCTCTTCATCCCAGCTATGAAATTGCAGGATTGCAGATGAATAATATTCCTCTAACTTCAGTTCCTAAAATAAACTTCAATAGAAAGTCATATGAATGGTGAAAATCACTGCAGGCAGCCAGTATAAAGAAGGCACTTCCTTGTTGCTGGTATAAAGTTTGAGGGGATGAAGATTCATTGATCCTCCTCCTATGAATTCCTCTGGGTGGAAGAGAAACGATATCCGTCCATGTATCGGCTCAGGAAAATCTCAATCTCCTGTGAGGCGTTTGTGTTCCAAAGCTGTGGAGCCTCGGAGGAGAGAGAACAACAAGCAGCTGCGGAGGAAGAGAAGCTGCTGTTCCACCTGGGAGAACGTCGTGTCCCCAGCAGCACTTTCCTGCGTTACGCCTGTTTGGCAGCAGCCCGGGCTCCTTCACTTTCCCGTGATTATTAATTAACAGAACTGGATTTGGTAGAGGAGTCTCACACTGACGAAGCAGAGCACCCGATGGCAGAAAGCTCCCCCTTTCACTCTTTCCTTTCTCAGTCTTCTTTTTGTCTTTTGCTTTCACAATGCATCCACTGATTACAGATGATACACAGGGCTGACTGACTTTTTTTTAATATTCAGGTTATTAACAGAAGCACTTTTTGACAAGTGGGAGTGGGACTTAATTAAAAATGCATTTATTATTTTGAGGAACGGCGCACAACACTGTGCTGCTTTGAAATGCAAATCTTTTTATGTTTTTTGAGTGGCCCAGTTTATTTCTTTTTGCATAACCAAGACTTTTAATAGCCCGGGGAGACTCTTCTTTTTTTAATGTTATTGTATTAAAAGTTTATCTCCCCAAAGTTTCAATTTGCAAGTTGTTTCTTGAAGATAACAAATCAAGGTCCAAGGTTAATTGTACTCACTTTGAACTTGGAATTAACCTTTGTTATGCAATTAAAAATGTGTTTCTGTGAATATAAAGTTTCATTCATTCACTCAGTCAACATCGCCTATAATTCATACATAAATGAGCACACAAACATTTTTTTTTTCAGGATTGTTCAGCAGGTAAAATCTGAAACTGAAAAAAACAAAACATGTAACTTTTTATGCAAATCTGATCTTTATCACTACTCTTCCTCTCTCTTCACGTGAAGCCAATTGCAGGGTGCTGGTTACTCCCTGAAAGCCTGACCTTTCTCTGGGTAAGGACATTAACTATTCCCCTTGCTGTCAATTCCAACTGCCCAGTGCTACAGCGCCACACAGTGAACAGTCTGGGTTATGGTGTATATTTCAGGGAACCTGGAAGTCCCATTAATCACCATTAAAAAAGAAAGAGATGCAAAAACTGGATCGGGCTCCAGTGTTGAGAGCTCATTGCCTGTTGTTGCCTGTGAGCATGTAGCTGCTGGTGTAAGAGGACATTTAAGTAACAAACTAAGATATTTACCTAATCTAAGATATTTCTAATAACACAACAGTCAAGGTGAGTCTACAGTCAGGAGCAGTCATTTACTCAGCTCGTTGAGACACGCAGGGAGATTGCCCTGATTGCTGATTGCAAAGATGTGTTCAGTGCATGCTGATCATTTCCATTTTGCACAGTAAGCAAGCAATGACAGCAGCCAGGGAGATGTTATTGATGTGCTCTCTGCCTTACCCTCCTATGCACACTGAGCACTGTAGACACATCCTTCTCTACATGTAAACATTGCTGATTGAGCGTCAACAATTGTTTTCCATTCTCAGTTTCAGAAAATCTTGTCGGGGAGTTGGGGAAGTTTAGGATGTTTGATTGTTTATAACCCAAACTCTATTTCCAGACCCTGGCTTCTGTAGTCCAGGTTTAATGGTCAAATCTAATCGCTGACAATGCTTTACAACACAGCTCAGGTTTAGTTTAAGAGCAGGAAAGAGTCAGGGATCCTTTCAAAGTTTATTTTCCTTGATGGCGAACGCACAAACAGGCAAACAGCGATGAATTCACAATGCGTGTTATGTCCGGATTACTAATCAAATGTACATACAACATAATGCAAACAATCATTATCACCTTCATCTTAAAGACACATTTTGCCTGATGGACAGTAAAGAAGACAGGACTCTCTGGGGCTCTAAGTGTGACTGAGTCTTTCACATTATGGACTTAAGACCAAACCTGTGTAAAGAAACACGCTCCTTTAAAGACGCAATCATGGATTATAAGATCTCAGAGGATATGGACAGATGCACGGCCTCCAGGATCCTCACAAGAGTTGAGCTGTTGTGGTTAATATGTCAACAAATGATTGCCGAATCTTACATTAACTTGAGGATCATTAGCTACATATTGGAATTCACCTGCTGGAAGTCAATATTTACTAAATCTGTCTTCACCGACTCCTGACAAACACATCAGGCTCATTTCAGACAGTTTGACTGTTGAAGCATAAAGACAGCGGTGATATTTGAGCGGAGGGCTTCCTTAACTTAAATTTGTTGTTTGAACTAAACTGAAACCAGCTTCACTTACCCAAACACAGAGACGTGTGATTGTGTAATGTGTATCTGTATGTAATACCTGTGCGGTACTACATACACTGAAGGTCCAGGTCCAGGTCATTTGGCTCAAAATGAGAAGATAAGAAGACTCAGAACACAAAGGCCCCAGGAGACCCTGAACTTCACCTCCTTCATTAAAAAAAAGTAACAAATGTTGTCCACGCTTCAGTCTTGCAGTACATAGGAAGACAGTTTACACTCAGGACAATGTAGCGTTTACCCATGCTTCATGCATGACTGAGTCAGTCCACTTACATTAGTTCAATGTGACTGATGATGACTACACCCAGTTAAGACACAGACGATGGATGTCACACAGTGACAGGATAAATGAAGTTACACACATTTCTGTGTGCTCCAGCAGCCGAAGCTAGGCTAGCTAGCTTAGCATGTGAGCAGCAAAACAGCCAATGGAATGTCGGGGCTGGGGCAGTGTCAAGCACCAGCCACTGTTTGTGCACAGGAGGATTCATACTACGGCCAGTTTGGCACCGTCAAAGTTAGCGTAGTACGAACCTGCGTCTCTAAAGGCTTAAGATCCGGTACAAGTGCAAGGAATGCTGATATCTGAACGCAAACACTTCTTTGTTCCTCCATGCTGCCTCTGACTTGGTCTGACTTGGTCTGACTTGGATTGTCAAGATCAACAATTGATTCTATGACAAAAGTACCTACAAATATGAATGAGGAACAAAATAGTCAATTCAGCTACTCATCTACTGACACCTTAAAGATTTTCCTTATTTACAGAACGTCAACAGCGGCTGGTTCCCGTGACAACCTCGTACTGTCCTGCTGGAAGCTCATTAAACGTCCACAGCAGGTTGTCTCATTGGACGAAGCACCTTAGAAGCACCTTTGCTATGCTGCCTCAAAAAATAGGACAAACTAAAACACTTTTGATGATGACAAGACTAAAGACACAATTCACATTTCGGAGCTGCTGATTCTAGTTCAAATCTAACCGCCTAACAAAGATTCCTCATTTGGCTACAGATTGTCAAACTCTAAAACAAGTGGTCGGTCCTTTACCACGCCTATTATGATTCTAAACAAAACATTACACTGAATTAGTCTGAAACACTTTGGCAGCTGTGTTATTTAACACTATAATCTACACAAGTTGCTCCCAAAGATCAACCGAGACGACAGCTTATAGAACTCTGAAATGGAGGAAATGCGTCAAATATAACACTGAATCATTCAATCGCCACGAGGTTCCGACACAAAGGAGCTGCTGAGACATTTGGAAGCTGAACCCGTGGACTCTAGACGCAGGAGATTAGTGAAAACAGGTGGGCGGAGCTACGGCCTCAGTCTCTTTAAGGACAGGGTGACTCGGTGCGGCGGTGCGACGGAGCGGCGGTGCTGCTCCAGTGGCCAGGGCTTGGCACAGAGACAGTAAATGTTTGATACACAGCGTGACGACATCATAAGTTGATGATGGATGGCGGGTGTATCACACCACAGATGTACTCGTCATGGATAAGGGGACACAGCACAGAGAGGATGAGAGATGAGGGGGGGGGCATGACGACAACACGCTAACAACAGGTGATGATGGATAAGCGATGAGCCGCTGGGCCGTGACAGCTGCCTCTCTGCGGGAATCTGCATCCTGTACCACCTCGCTATCAAACTCTGTTCAGGTGGAGGAGGAGGAGGAGGAGGAGGAGGAGCAGAGCGAGTCTTTCTCAGGGGGGAGTGCAGCCTCAATATTCCTTCAGTGTGCCGATTAGTAAGGTGCGGACAAATATGGAGTGACAGAAGACGGCGGGTGGAAGAGACAACAAGTGTGAAAACGAGCGGGGCGTGGTCGTGACGGCGCCCGAGCCCGAGCAGCGGCGTCACGCTATGGAATGGAAGCACAAAGCGTGTTAAGGCCAAGAAGCACAAAGTGGATACATCCAGCCCTCCTTCACACACACACACACACACACACACACACACACACACGCACACGCACACACACATACACACCCCGCCCCCTTCCCTCCATTAGAAGCCAAAATCAAAAACTATACGGTCTTCAAAGATGGCTATGAGCAGCATGATGGTGAACCCGGTCAGCATGCCCACGTTCTGGAGGACAAAATGTCCCAGCTGGCAGCGTTTGTGCTCCTCGCTGTCTCCGTGCAGCATCTCTGGCAGCTGCAAAAGAGAAGACGTTCAGATAATGACTTCCTTGAATTAGCAGAGGAAAGGAAAGGAGAGGAGGGGAGAGGAGAGGAGAGGAGAGGAGAGAGTGAGCCAGAAAGGGAACTCAGCCAGGGTTGAGCTGATGTTCTGCAGTGATAATTGTCCGTCTCAGCCCGTCAGCTCACCATATCCACCAGAGCCACGTAAAGGAACATGCCAGCTGTGATGGCGAAGATCCAGTTGGTGACACTGTGTGTGTACTGGCCCACAGCCGTGCCAATCACCATGCCAACGTAGGCCATGAGGGCGGACAGCAGATTGTAGACGATGGCTTGCTTCACTGACATCCCGGCTTTCAGCAGCACAGCAAAATCACCTGCCAGCCGGGACAAATGTGAACATGATTAAATTAACTGTCACACACACACACACACTTCTTACTCTTAACACACACACACACACACACAGTACACAATGGAGTCCTGTGTCTTGCCACTTTGCTGGTGAAAGGCGACAATAACGAAGGGAGTGTAATGTTGACAATATCTGCCGCAGACGTCAATGTGTCAGATTTCTATTTACACTCAGCGGAGTGACGCTGCTGCTCGGCGGGATTCAAACCCAACATCTCAAGCCTTCAGTCTCCTGTCTGAGTCCGACTGCTGTGTGGGCGACGAGGTTAAATCGTTCAAAGACACACACACACACACACACCTGTCACCGCTGTCGCCCTCGTCTCCCTGTCAACCAGCGTAGGCAGGGAGGGAAGAAGAAGAAGAAGAAGAAGAAGAAGAAGAAGAAGAAGAAGAAGAAGAAGAAGAAGAAGAAGAAGAAGAAGAAGAAGAAGAAGAAGAAGAAGAAGAAGAAGAAGAAGAAGAAGAAGAAGAAGAAGAAGAAGAAGAAGAAGAAGAAGAAGAAGAAGAAGAAGAAGAAGAAGAAGAAGAAGAAGAAGAAGAAGAAGAAGAAGAAGAAGAAGAAGAAGAAGCAGCTCAGACTCTAAACTCGATCGGCGCGCGCTCTGAGGAGAAATCACGTCTTCCTGCTTCCTCCTGATGAACTCATGATTGCCGACGCGGCGCCGCAGCCTCGCTCTCCTCTTCAATCATCCCCGAGCCTAATGCGAGGAAGAGGCCCGAGTCTCAGCGGAAACGCCCTGGATTTGGAGAAAGAGATGAATACGGACGGAGAGAGAGAGAGAGAGAGAGAGAGAGAGAGAGAGAGAGAGAGAGAGAGAAGGGGGCTGGCCTACATTTCCTTCGCCGCTTAACAAGTAGCCTCTTTTTCCTCGCTAATTACCACAATGAATATATTACCGCTCTGCACTTGTCCATCAATCAAAGCCTGCGATGGAGAGGAGGGGGGAGGGGGGGGGAGTTAAAGAGAGCGGCGAGGAGGAGATCAGACATCCCGCGCACTCTTCACATCATTGGTCTCTTTCCTTTTCTCCCTCCACTTGAGCTCCTTCCTCTGGCGTTTCCTGCCTCCTCCTCGGTTCCGTTCCGTCAGACACTCAGACGTGCCCACCGCCGCCGCCGCCGCTGCCGCCGCCTCATCTACTGCAATTAACACACCCATCACTGCCAATTACCTTCACCACGGGTGGTTAAAGAACTCTCATAATCATCATCTCTGCCTTCCAGCTGCTGGTCGAGGGAGGCTTTTGTGTTTAGAAGGTGCACTTGTCAAACTGCTGGGTTTGGTTGAAGAGAGACCCTGCGGAGGCGAAGGGGGCGGCGGCGGCGGCGGCGCTGCTGCTGATGAAACGACGCCAAATCGACAGGAAATGGGAAATGCTCACGTGGAGATGGAGGGCTGATCTCACAACTCTTCATGAGCGGCGGCGCTGTGATTTGAGGTTAAACCATCTGGAAGCTTCTTTCATGGCAGAGTTTAGAAAGTGTGACTGGAAGCTTCACACGCACCATTAGCTGCTTTCACACACGTCGCAGGCGTGAGGCGTGTTCGCTGCAGTCAGACCGGCAGAGACACGAGGCGGATGTGGGGATGTGACCTCGTGTTCATCTGACCAGTAGGCGGCGCTGTCTAAGAGTTCAGTGATGGAAGACACAACATGGAGGATAGATGATTGATCGGAACACAAGAGAGTGAAACAGAGCTGAGACTTCCTCATGTCGTCCCTGACCACACCCCCTCTGAGGTGCTAGAACCCGTACAGCGTCCTTCTGCTGGTCAGCGGGCGGCGCTGCGCTCGCTCGCTCGCTCTCTGACACGACTTCATTCATCAAACGCACAAACGAGGCTTTGAAGCGTCACTAAGGTGAGACTCATCATTAGTGCTGATCTGCAGCCCACGGCCCGGCGGCGCTCGCCTCGTTTTTCATTCTGGCTTTCTCTTACGTCACCGCAAACAAACTGCGGGCGGGCAGGGGAGCGAGCGGCGGCGTGGAGCATCAGCACGGGCGGGAGAAGAAGTTCACCCGTCGCTGCATCGGGATTGGACCTAATGGAACTCAAAGCGTTCTCAGACGAGTAACTTTGGCTGCCAGCTGACGGGTGTAAATGGATGAAGCTGCAGTTTGTCTGTAGCGAGCGAAACACGGCGGTCAAACTCAAACTCAATCATTCGCACCAGACGACACATCGACAAGACATCGAGTCTGCGGCTCGGACAGGAAGACATTTATCCACGGGAGGAGAGAGGAGATCCTTCAGGTGTGAGGGGGAAAGAGCCATTATCCACCAGTAGAGTTTCTTCACTTTACAGGGAATCAAGAGAGGGGAGGAGGGAGGGGGAGGGGCAGGAAGCAAAGTGACTCACACACTCACACACTCACACACACTCTCACCACTGACGTCCATTCAGCTCAGCATGTACAAAGCCTGTACTTCCTTTGAGCAGGTACATGATGTGATGACTCACAAGTACGGAGGTTAACGTTGTGTGTGCGTCGCCCCCTGCATGTGTGTGTCGCCCCCTGCATGTGTGTGTCGCCCCCTGCATGTGTGTGTCGCCCCCTGCATGTGTGTGTCGCCCCCTGCATGTGTGTGTCGCCCCCTGCCTGTGTGTGTCGCCCCCTGCATGTGTGTGTCGCCCCCTGCATGTGTGCGTCGCCCCCTGCATGTGTGTGTCGCCCCCTGCATGTGTGTGTCGCCCCCTGCATGTGTGTGTCGCCCCCTGCATGTGTGTGTCGCCCCCTGCCTGTGTGTGTCTCTGTGCCCTCTGTACACTCACCCAGCTCATGAGGTAACTCGTGACAGAAAACAGCCACCGATGTGCTGATGCCTCCGGTGATGTTTGCACTGAACGCCGCACCTGGAGAGACAATGAGGAGACGTTTGAGGCGTGGCGGCGGCGGTCAGGGACCTTGTTTCTGTGACACAGTGGACTTAAGGACCTCTCACCTATAGCCAGGCCGTCGCTGAAGTTATGCATGCCGTCGCCCATGATGACCATCCAGGCGATGCTGGCGATGCCGGCGTCCTTCATCTCCTGTTCGGAGTGGCAGTTCCCGCCGTGCGAGTGTCCGTGGCCGTGCGAGTGTCTGTGCCCGTGGCTGTGCTTCTTGGCTTTGCGTCCGTTCTCCTTCGTGGGCGACTCGAGGTCCAGCGGGGGTTCGGCCGGTGCCAGCGGCGTCTTGTTGGTGGGCGAGCCGGGCTCCTGGACTTCTGTGAGCTGCGTGTCGTTGTGGCCGTTGTCGCAGGAGGCGGATGCGTTCTCGGCATCTGGAGAGACGGAAGAGAGACGGAAGAGAGACGCTGTGACATCACCTCTCACCCTGACTGGACTGAATGTCAAACTCAGCTCAGCGACGTCTCTTACCTTCACCGAGTGGCTTCAGGTGGAGCCATTCTGCATCCGAGCGCCGGTTCAACTTGTGATCGGACAACTTCCTGCCAATCTTGCCCTCTTCATTCTGCTTCTTTGTGCCCTGAGTGGAGAGAAACAAGAGTGTGAGCGACATTAACCCCTCTCACTCCTGAGCAGATACAGATGGATGATGTCAGGATGAGCTCACCTTCTGGTCTTTGTAGTGCTTGAACATGCCGATGCAGTGCTCGATGATGAAGAGGAGGTAGATGCCTGCCAGCGCCGTTAAGCCCTTCCACACGCCGTCAAACTCCGTCGCCATGTCCATGTCGCCGCGCGTCCCGACCTCGCTGTGGTCATGTTGCCCTTGAGACTGCGCGAGAGAGAGAGGAAGAGTGCGAGAGGAAGATCAAAGGTGGGCGTGGCCAGGATATAAAGGTTATGGAGTAGATGTTGTGAGTCAGCAGTTGGAGCGGGCGAGGCCGTGTGTACTCACGTGTGGCAGCAGGTGGAGGAGGGCGTCGCCGCTCAGCGTTCCCACCGCCAAGGCCACTAAGAAGGTGAGCAGGAACTTGAAGCAGGACTGTTTGAGGATGGGCACCAGGACCACGCCCAGCAGGGACAGCAGGCTGATGATGGTGATGGACACAAAGCCCCACAGCCACACCCACCCTGGAGGGACGCAGACAGACAGGGTGACGATCACACTACACACACTGTTTGAGGATTCATGGTTAAAGGAGTTCCTGACTCAGTGGAACTCCAAGTATGTAGGAGTAAGAAATATGCGGTTAACTCATATTTCAGCCAGAGAAGGAGATCATTTGTCCAACAACAAGTACACAACATGCACTGATAGCTGCGGCTTGATCAGCGTTTTGAGGGGCCGCAGGTATTCATCATGTCCCGCTCACATGTGAGGAGAACGTCCTCCAGGTTCTCAATCCCGTGCCCTTGTGATGACGCAACGGGCCGGAGCAAAGAAATGCTAAATGGCATTTCAGCAGAATTCCGCCGGCCTCATTTTTCATTCACGGCCGCCGACGGGAGACGCCATGCAGAAGAGGGAGAGAGTCAGAAAGGCGGGCGATCATTTAAAGTGTCAGCTCACCTGTCAGGCCCCAGACGCGTTCCCAAACACAACCAAAGCAGAAGGACAGGAAGTTTATCGCTCGCTCGTTTGCCAAGGACAAAATGTTTAATGTAGTATGAAATTCAATGTCACACTCGCAGAGCGGCTGGTGTGTGTGTGTGTGTGTGTGTGTGTGTGTGTGTGTGTGTTTGCTACATGGATGCCTTCACTGCTGACATTATGGGACACCTACCGACTACAACAGAGTGTGTCTCTAATGTGCATCTCAGGGCCGATTGACTTGTGTGAGACATTTCAGCGGCAGTGTGTGTGTGATCGTGCTACGGCAAAACTCAGCCAGTGATCTGTGAACAAGGCGGGGGAACGACTGGAGAAGGCGCAGGAAACACACACACAGCACAGATTTGGCTCCCATTTCCCTTCATAAGGTTTAGAACCCAGAATATTTTAGCTCTACTGAAGCTTTTTAATGTTTTGTAGGATTTTGGAAGGAGAAAGCACAAAGGCACTTTTTAATGAGTTGTGGGTTTCCTATCTTTGTGAATGGCAGCTGAGCACCTGACCTATGACCTCACCGGCTGCTCCACCTACATGACATCAGTCTGTTGAGCTTCAATTCAACGCCGCAAAAAAGACCAAAGCTGTCAGAAGAAGAGGAAGAATGACTAACGGGCCTGAGTGAAGTCACGCTGGCACAGATTCATCTCATCAGTCCCAGGTGATGACGCTGCGGCGTTTGAAGAGGCGATCTGAGACGAGAGGCATCTTAGGTTAGACAGAGAGGCCTGAGACCTGAGAGCGACTGAATCAAGCTGTTAGCCTCACATTCAGCAGCCCAGGGATTAAAAATACATTAGAAACACTCTGGTGGCTCGTCCACTCTCAGAGCAGGAGGCCCACGCTCTGTCAGAGGAGGAGGAGGAGGAAGAGGAAGAGATCTGTGCTGCTATTCTAATCACACAGCCGCAGGACATTAGATAGCTGGAGTCTGCTCTATCAACCCCCTAGTGTCTGCTGCTCTATCAACCCACTCTGTCACATGTGGACGTGCACTCTGCCCCACACACACACACACACACACACACACACACACACACACACACACACACACACACACACACACACACACACACACACACACACACACACACACACACACACACACACACACACACACAGTGATTTTCTCGGTGATCCTAAATAGCTCAGTTATATTGTCATGATGTCATCGTTCCCCTCAGTGTTAAAGCGTGGTGTGTGTGTGTATGTGTGTGTGTGTGTGTGTGTGTGTGTTTCAGTGCTTCAGCTGAGCGCCTTCTTATTTGTCACATCAGGCAGAACGTTGTGTAACCCTGAGCGCTCGCTGTACATCAACCACACACACACGACATCACTGCAGGTCCTTCACACTTACAGAGCTTATCTACTCCTCAGTGTTATTACCCTCATGCAGGTACAGGCGCTTAGTGTGTGTGTGTGTGTGTGTGTGTGTGTGTGTGTGTGTGTGTGTGTGTGTGTGTGTGTGTGTGTGTGTGTGTGTGTGTGTGTGTGTGTGCACAGAGGTAGACACGTGCAGAAGGCTGTGGAGGGACATTAGAGAGCGGTGATGAAAGAGCAGAAGAGAGGAGAAGGAGAGCCATTGGTCTGTGTCTTCTTTCCAATTAAGCGTCTCCTGTGAGCTGCGGCTCAGAGAAACGGCCCTGGGTGTCGCTTAGGCTCCTCTAATTGGCAGAACAGCGAAAAAGAGAGGGGAGTGGGGACCAGAGGGGAACCAAATACAATTTTCCAAACTCCCCAATGGATGCTGGCAGGAGGTAAATGAGAGGTGGCTCTGCGGCGTGAGCTAGGTGTTTGGTTGAGGCTTGGTGGAGCATCCTGTGCCTCTGGTTCTCAGCTAATGAGGAAACATTCCTGCCCCTTTGACTTCTTCACGCTGGCTTCCTTCGTTGTCATCAGCATTTTTATGGCACGCCGCCGCCTGGGGCACATGTGATGCATGCGTGTGTCTCCAGAGGGAGTGTGTGTTTAATAATTAGAGGTTTAAAAGAGTGTGCAGCTTGGGAATTCCTCTCTCATCACAGCTGAACCTCAGTGCCTGCTGCTCTGACTGGAAGATTCCATCCTCAGAGTTAAACTACATGTTAAGGCTCACAGCGGCGGGAAACACCTGCAGAACTAATGGAGACGCAAGAAAGCAACGCATACCTCCAACAAGGCAGCAGGATGATCTAATTAGGCTCACTGTCTTAGTATGACAAGAAAACATTGAGCTGCGATCACACTGAGGGTAAACGGATGGTGAAGCCGTCTCTGCTGCAGCTAATGACAAATATGTCAACGTTTTCTAATAGTTTCATCTTGAGCCACTACTCTTTATAGTTCAGGACTTACAGACTTCCAGGTCAGTACCGGTTGTTTCTATGTGACCACAAGGTGGCACTAACACCTCCTCATGTCTTCCTCTAACTATTTAGTGGATTTGAAGATGCCGTGCTAACTCGCAGACACACACAGAGACACTTAAGGACAAAACTAATGCTAGAAATAAATAAGAGGAGGAGGAGGAGGAACAAAAAGGGGGCGGGGCCATCTTTGCTTACCTCCATCCGATACTTGCGGCAGAATCAGAGACGCAAAGTGATCTACACGGCCTGGATCTGGAGTCTGATGGGCATTTCACACACACTAACACACACTAACTGGGGGAGAAACTGTGTAGGTGTGTGTGTGCGTGTGTGTGTGAATTAAATATGAATGAAATAATAAGTGCCTGTGAGTGTGAAGCAGCAGCTCTTTGTGAGGAGTGAAGCTCCGTGCCTGCAGCCTCTCCCTCCTCTCCACTATATAAAGATCACTTTGCTCTTAGATTGGGAGATAATTGCAGGTAAGTGACATTTCAATAATAAATATTCAGATTTTCTCACACAAGTCAACCTTGCTTGGTTTGTGCTCTTCTAAGTATTCATGCTGGTCTGGAGGACATGAAATGAAAATAAGTGAGGAAAGTCTGTATTTGTTGGTTTTATAAAGGAAATGAACTGAAGTAACTCCAGTGACTCATTTCAGGCTTGTGTCGTTTAAATAAACATTGTACTGGGGTGTCGTGGAGCTGGTTTCCCTGGGTTACAGTGGTTTAGCTGGACCAAACTGTGGTTTCTTGCTAATGAGGATGTTTGGTTGTGCAGCCGACCGCGTTTTTGTTTTCCTCTGTGATCTTAAATCTTTAAAGTAATTTCAGTGAATGCCCTCATGCTTTCCTTTCCTTCCCTTGGCTGTCATCTATTTGACGTACGGTCCATTTGTATAGAAAAGGAAAAAAGGTTACTTGTCGCCCACTGTTACTGCCACAAAAAATAAAGCAGCTTTTCTGAAAAATGGAGGCAAAGTTTGCAGCATTTCTTCTTATTTTGCCGTCAATTTGTGGTCAGATTGAAAAACTGCAGGACCGAGTTAAGACAGAGAGTGAATCTTACAGGTAGAACCTACTGTTATTACGCCACATAACCAGAGTCATACCCTCAGAATAGAGAGAGATATTGCTTTCATTTGTTCCCCTAACTGTTACCTGTTTATAAATGTTGTATGATGTAACTGTGCACAATTTTTTAAAGCCTCTCATTAAGATTTGATACCAAAACAATGAGCTGGCAGAACAGGACATGAACAGGATGTAGTATTCAGGGCGCTCTATGGACTGAGATCACCTACGGGTCAAAGCTGGATTCAAACGTTTGATCCAGTGTGCAAATAAAAATGTAATGCTGCCAAAGTTCACCCATCACTGAGATCAAACAACTGGGAGCTGATTGAAGAGTGAACACTGGCAACTGTGCTATTGAGTTAAGACTTAGTTACAGTCCTCACACCCTCCTCTACACTGAAATGCCTCTTTGTTGCGTGGATGTGTGACGTGCTGGGCCCTTACCAGAGCTGACGCTTTCCAAGGCTTTCTGCTCCACGTCCATCTGGTGGTAATGGCGGATGCAGACGCGGCTGTCTATCTGGTAGAGCAGGGCCGGACACAGGAAGGTGAACTGTTTCTGGGAGATGAGCGAGTCTGAGTTCAGGCCGTAGTGTGTGAGGAGCTCGGTGAGGTTCAGACACTGGGAGGGAGAGAGAGAGAGAGAGAGAGGAAACATTGATTACTGCCTGGTGACGTTAGATAATAAAGTATTACAGGCCAAGTGAGCGGTACCTCTTCATGCTGGTGAGCAAAGCCCCCCGCATGCCCAGGAGAGGCTTGGGTTGGGAGCATGGGGTGGGTGGGCTCCCCCGGCGCCTCTCTCTTGTCTTTACGAGAGTGACTGTGGTAAGCCTCAGTCTGAGGTACGGCTGTGGGGCTTCTTCTCTGCGCTCGTTGCCTCCTGAGCCTGCCTTCTTTCCTCAGTTTCTTGGGACGGCTGTCTGAGGGGACAGAAGACGGCTGGGTGGCAGAAACAGCTGCGACCGGAGCTGCGGCCTCTGGGTGCTGCACCTGAGGGTCTTTGGATGGCTCAGTCTCTGCTGATGGTAGCCCTTCCTGGTGCACAGGAGGAATGTCTGTACCGTGGTCGTGACCGTGGCTGTCATGGCCGTGGCTGTCATGACCGTGGCTGTCATGGCCGTGGCTGTCATGGCCGTGGCTGTCATGGTCGTGATCATGGTCATGGTCGTGATCATGGTCATGGCCGTGATCATGATCATGGCCGTGATCATGGTCGTGATCATGGTCGTGGTCATGGTTGTGTTCATGGACATGGACATTGTGAGATTGTGTAGACGAGTCCTTTTGTTTAGAAGTCACCTGGACCTGCTTGTGTTTGCGCTCTTTGTCATGTGTGTGATTCCGGTGGTGGTTATGATCGTGTGTGTGATCGCCGTCCTGTAACTGACCGTTAGAATGTTTATCATCACTGGCGTCGTGCCCATGACTGTGCTCATGGTCATGATTGTGTTTATGGTCCTGTTCCTTGGGGGGACCAGCAGCTGGGGCGGTGAGGTTGGCCTGCTGAGTGCAGGTGGTGGGGACCTGGTCTGTGTGTGGATGCTGGGAGTTGGGCGGGTGACGTGCGTGGCCGTGTTTGTGCCCGTGCCCGTGCCCCTGGCTGTGGCCTTCATCGGTGGGTGTGTGGGAATGAAGCCCTTCCTGCATGTCCAGCACGTCCAGGTGGGCGACGTGGTCATGGCCCAGATCCTCATGAGCCACGCTCACCACCTTCACCTCACCCAGACCTAAGCTGAACAAAAGGCTCTGAAATCCCTGGAAATCTAGCTGGTCCTTCTGGCCATAACGCTTGAACAGCTGCTGGATGTAGAAGCGCTGCTCCTCCTCGAGCGCGTGACCTTTGGGACTGTCAGAGTGCGGTGAAGGAGTGGCTCCGCTCAGGTAAGGAGTCTGAGAGATCTGCAGGTCACTCTGGCCATCGTTGTTGTGAGCATGGTGATGTCCGTCGTGCCCTTCTTCATGGCAGCGGCTGCACTGATGGAAGAGGAAGGTGAGCACACATAGGAAGCAGAACTTGGTGTGCACATGGACTCGCATTGTATCCGTACTTCTGGTCCCCTGCAAAAAAAACACAAAGCTCAATATTAAATAGAGAAAACTATTAATCAGCTTCATTGTAAAATGATAACCAGTGAAGTGTGTGTGTGTTGGTGGCAGTGGTGCACAGTGACAGTGACACGTGTGTGTGTGTGTGTGTGTGTGTGCTGGGTGCGTGCGTGCGTGCGTGCGTGCGTGCGTGCGTGCGTGCGTGCGTGCGTGCGTGCGTGCGTGCGTGCGTGCGTGCGTGCGTGCGTGCGTGCGTGCGTGCGTGCGTGCGTGCGTGCGTGCGTGCGTGCGTGCGTGTCAGCAGAAGTGTCAGCAGAAGTTCAGACAATAGTAAAGAAATATGGGAAGAGCTCACATGACCGACGGTGCAACATTAAACTCAAAATAACGCTAATAAACACCAAAACTGGAACTGGGAGCGTTCTGGAACACAATAAACTCTCTTCTGAGAGTTGTGAAACAAATTGTTTGTCCCCCACTCCACACTCTATCAAGCCTGAAGCAGCAATATCATTCCAGTCAAATGATCCTCATGAGGTCTTTACTGAGGCCTGTGGGTGGGAGCGCCTGAGCAGGAGGGGCCAGGGACGCAGGAATGGTCAGGTGAGGGACACCGCTTGATAATGGTAAGACCACACACACACACACACACACACACACACACACACACACACACACACACACACACACACACACACACACACACACACACACACACACACACACACACACACACACACACACACACACACACACACACACACACACGGGCCTCAGGCGGGCAGCTTGTTAGCAAAGTGTGTGTTATTGGATTCTATAGCCCGTCCACCTCAGGGAGACGTTCAGTGCTGTGAGGAGCACAGATAATGAGCTACATGCTAAAAACAAAGAGTGCGATAGCTTCCTCTCACATCTGTCAGGCAAGTAACAACAGATCTCACAACAAGGAAAATAAACGAGAAAAAGGATATGGATATGCACAGGAAGTAATGACTTCATTTCAAATCAAACTCAGAGCCGAGCACAGTGAGGAGAAGCTGACTGAGATGAGACCGCATCAACGCATGGGAGAGGAAATGACTCCTCTGGACATTGAGAAATGATTTCAAAAGTAAAGTGACTCAATTACCAAAGAAAAAACCCAAATCAAGCCCACTTACTCCCTTTGACATTGATTCCTAAAACAAAGACCTTGATTGTTCTTCAAAGCCCGATTCATCCAGCAGACGAGATCGAGTGTTTATCAGATAAAAACACTTGAGCTCATTATTGACTTCCTCCTACACACATAACGAGATCAAGAGCCGTCAATAATGTGCCGAGGCTCTATTTATGCACAACTTTTATCACACAATGGACCACTTGTTGTCAAAAAGGCACAGAAGGACGTTCCAAAAGAGCCGCATGCAAAAGAGAGTCAATATAAAAAACAGACTAAGACTGAAGTCTGAGTCTTCAAGGTTAGAAAGCACATGGCGCCTCCCAGCTCAGTCTGGAGTCTGGACCTCATAACACCAGCTAATCTTTCATAAACTAACCTCAAATAATCCACAGGACCATCACTGACTTGACAATGACTTCCCTCTAATGAAAAACGCCCATTAGGAGCGGCGGATGAGGCTACTTACCGCGGCGAGCACAGGAATGAGCCGTGTGTGAAATTGAGTTTGGCCGAGGAGAGTTGTGATGCCGTTCTGACTCTAGGCTGCAGACATCCAGTGTGATAACGAGACTACTTTACAGGCTGCTGACAAGATAGTATTTATAAACAGGAGACTGCAGTGACCTATGAACCTCAACGCAAATAGGACGGGCCAAAGCCGGAACCCATTTCAAAGCACACGCAAACAACAGAGCCCTGAGGTGTGTGTGTGTGTGTGTGTGTGTGTGTGTGTGTGTGTGTGTGTTACACGGCCATCTGTTGGTATGGTTTAAAATCACTGGTAAAGAAAAAACACAGGCATTGTAAATTCTAATAAATTCATTTTCGATTCAGTTTCTGAATGATTATTGCTATTGTTTTAAATGTAATTCTCAATTGAACAGTGTAAAGGATCACAGCGTGTTCCCTAAACAAATTCCTCAGAGATAAGGCTGATTTGATCACATGTCGCCACACCACAGCAGACCAATGAAGTAGCTACATGTCAGAATAAAAGGCAGAGCATCAAACAAGCAGAAGACTGAGATCAATAGAAACATGTGACCTCACCGTAATCCTTCTCCACCTGTTTGGCCCCCAGTCTCGACGCTATGTGGGGCTTTTCCAACTCTTCTGAAAGATGCACTCTGTGGACAGAAAGCTATGTCAGATACATGCAAAGCACACAGCTTAACAGAGTGATGATGAAGCCTTGGCTGCAGTTATCACATGAGGGTCGTACTCCAAAGTGACTGAGAGGTGAGAACACAACAGAGCAAACAACGTGAGGCTCTCACAGAGTGTTAAACGTGTGCTAAAGTGGTGACTCATTAACTGATAGTCACTCGTCAAAGAGTGAACTCTGACTCTGTGTGTGTGTGTGTGTGTGTGTGTGTGTGTGTGTGTGTGTGTGTGTGTGTGTGTGTGTGTGTGTGTGTGTGTGTGTGTGTGTGTGTGTGTGTGTGTGTGTGTGTGTGTGTGTGTCTGAGGGCTGATATGAGCTGCGATCAAGGAGCTCTTTTCCTATTTGGTTTATTTCAGATATTGTTTGTAAAATGAATTGGATGTCCAAGAAACTTCACAGTGGACCAAAGACAAAAGAAGCATGAATACAGTTGGAGCAGTTAAATGGAGCCTGTAGGGATTTATAGTTTGTTTAGTTAGTTTGTTTGTTTTTAAACCTATTCCCTTTGTGTCAGGATGAATGCACACACACCCACACAAACACACAAACACACACAGTCCATCTGACATCTGATTGGCTAATCCTAACCGGAGTAAACTGTGATTGCTACTGTATTCGTTTTACCTTGAGTGTGAGAGAAAGATCAGCAGAGTGACAAAAGTGTGTGTGTATAAATGAGTGAAGCAATCAGACAGACAGGAAGCTTACATCACTGAGTGAGGCAGTAGCTAGTAAAGGAGAATATCTATACACCACTGAGCAAACATACCAAACAAACAAACCACTGACGTCCAGCTGGACATGATGCACCCACCGGTCCACCCGTCTGTCCGCCTGTCTGTCTCTCTCCGTTCCTCTCTTTAAATCACCTTTGTGTTTCGAGGGCTCTCTCTCTCTCAAACTGGTCCATATCTCACACTCTCAAGTCTCCATAACCTATATCTCCATCCCGTCAATCATTTCCTGCCCTCCTTCCTCCGTCTCCGTCTTCCTGTCCCTCTGGGTTCTACTCCCACTTACTCTGCTCTCCTTCTCCATGCATCTTGAACTTCTCCATAAAGGCCCTTTCCCTCATTTTCTCCCAGATACTCGGAGCTAAAGCAGAGCCAGATGTGAACAGGATCTCTGGGGTTGGAATCCGTGTGCAAAATCAAACAGTGAGTCGGATGAAGACTACATGAGAGCTGAGTTTTCTTGCAGTTGCAGACGACCCCATAGGCCCATTCAGATCAGCGAATGGAAGTTGGAATAACTGAGCTTCTAGAGAGTTCTTAATTGCCTGCCAGACCTAAGAATCAACAGTATCTCTGATGGAACCAAAACCTGTGTTGCAGCTCCAAACAGTTTTCTTGCTTTGGTCGGCACAGGGACAAAATAAACTTTGGGTACAGGAAAGAAAATGTGTCAAACAAACACCCCCAAGACAAAACACACTTCTTCCACACTGAGTAATAGACATGTTATTTGTTTGAAGTAGCACACAGTTACGGTACAAGGCAGAGTGTAAATATGGATTAATTGCGTGCCTGCCTACACACACGCAGCCATTTCAAAAAATGCTCTAAGGAATCCTATTAGCAAATCACTGGAGACTTACAGGAGCATAAACATCTAGTTCCTTTTTAATTACTTTGTCCAGTAACAAATGTTAACATGGCAGCTCCTAGAGTCAAACTGCTGTGTCATTTCTAAACTCTTCATTACATCAATACGTTTACCTTTGGCCTAAAATATCCCCATGGGTTTTCTAGGTTGTCAATGGCAACAGGTACTCTGTTATTTATCTACAGGAGAGGAAAAAAAAAGGGATAGCTGTGGCCCTTAAGCTCCTTCATATGATCCTCACATGGCCATACACTTCCTCCTCATCTGAGTGTCTGCAGGGCAAAGGAGACAGAAAGAAACATTAAATCTCTCCTAGTCCTCATGAAGTAGCATGTGTTTATGGCTGCAATAAAGTACAAACCTCTGGAGTCCACTTTACTAACCCCAGCTTTCACACTTTCAGTCACCTCTGATCTGAATATGTTAATAGTTACAGTTAGATGAAGCCATTTCCGTTAGAAGCGTTTCATGGTTTGCTGTTTTGCTTTGTGTGGCGGTTGATCTGTGGTGGTTTGGTGTCTGTGCATGGAGGAGCATTCAGAACTGTTGAGGCAGGAAGGTTTGGACGGGATTTGGACAGCCTCTCTTCATCTCCAGCATCAACAAGATGCGTTCAAATGCAGGTTTACACCAACAGCCGCATATTGGAGATAAGGTGAACCGGCATCTGTCGCCAAAACAAGAGCCAAAGCAACGACCCAACCTGGGACACTCAGGGTTGTTGATGTCATTCATTGGAAGACCTTAGATGCACAAGCAAATAAACAGCAGCAAGGACTTCCAAAAGATTATCCAGTAGTTTATCGTAAACAGGTATCAGAGATGAGACCTCAGTCGATGTTGATCCAATAAAAACTGCCTCATATGTCTCTCAATAAATAACCAAACCTAAGGGACTACATCAACTCATCATCAATTCGCGTGACAAAGCAGGTCAGTTTCCACTATTTTAACCATAATTCATTACTGCGATTGTAAAGAAAAGGCAAGCAAGGCTTTATAATACGCTTTGTAAATCTTGTAAAAGCTTCAGAGAGATGACGGCATAGCTGCTGCGCATACGTCACAAACGATTAAGCCTCCAGTTTCTGACGCATACAGCTAAATCCTCGGAGCCATCCAACCAGAAGCTCATCATAAGGGTGAACTTTAAACACAAGTACGGGTTTGTTATTGAACCAGACCAATATGTGCCTGAATGGATGTTTTCTGAAAGGGCCTGAGGCGTGCAAGGAGAGGCAGACAGACGTTTGCTGCCAAATGGTAAGTGGGAATCTAAGAGGACCATGACCTGCTGTCAAATCATAAAAGTTAGACAGACACCAGTCCAAGTCTCCTTACATAATAGAGACATTTCTGCTGACAAACACTGACAGCCAAAAAGTGCTTCATGGGCATTCAGTAAACACAGGTGAGGCTGCACACTGACAGACGGAACATGAAATCATTCCCACTTAGCTCAGCTGTCTAGACCAACACACGGGATGCATCATCTAGGGTTCTTACAGAGGGAGACATGGACAACCGCACGCTGCTGCTGCTAAACACACACACACAGCAAACACTACAATGATCAAGGCGGTCATTTTGCCAGGTAAACTTTGCTTTTCCTCAAATCAAAAGTAGATTAATTTGTCCTAAGTTGTGCAGTTACTGGTGCAAATCTCCTGACTCAGGTCCCTGCAACATTCACAGAGATGCAGTGAGCCTTCAACTGCCAGACTCAAAGCATTCATTGGGTCAGACATGTGGTAAGTGAGGACATGGAAGTTTCATTATGGCCTCACTTTAACACCAAAACACAACTCAATTCCTGTTCAAGGCTGAAAGGAAGGAAATAGGAACAGAAAGTTAGACGTTTGCAATGACTGATGGCCAAACTACTAAAAGTTGTGTTTGACCAAAATGGAACTTTCTAGAATCTTGTCAACTCTTGATTTTACCCTGAATGTTCTTCTTGTGTTTATTTTGGGTAACAAACTCATATTAAAGTTTCCATATTGGCTCCCTCTCACACTGCATTGACACTCGACCCAAGATGCTGTGTTTGTGTAGCTACATTTCATCAAATGCAAAGGCTGTAGGTGTCTTGTGCCTTTCTTTAGAAACCCTCCAAACTCACACATTTGGTATCCTTGGAAACTTTGGGCAGACCAAAAGATCTTTAAATCTAATTATATAGCAATTATAGGTTGCAGAAGCTGGATTTGTAAAAAACAAAACAAAAAAAAGGTTCCAGCAGAGTTTAAGGGTATGTCAAAATAAGTTTTCTTTAATGGAAACATTGAAACTGATGGGGTTTTTTTTTTTTCCAATTTAGAGGTTTGCTCTTACAACCTACTGCACAATACAGATTACCGCACTGAATTAACTTAAACTGATGGGCACCTAAAAATGGAACAGAAAGTTTTCCTGCTGCAGGTTTCACTGAATTTCTACTTTGCATATTTACTGCAAAGAATTAGAAGCTGGAGAAACTGGGAAAATCATTTTCACAGAACTGTTCCATTATAATTCAAAATACAAACAAAGACTGTTCATAACAACAACAACAACAACAGAATGCATGACTTAAAAGACTTGAGCACATGACGCTTAAATGTAGCCGTGTGTGTGAGCCTATTGATGAACACATGTGAACAAGCCATACATTTAAGACGACGCCATGCATCAACGAGAGGCATTTCTATCTTAGCTCACGGCTACAACTACACATGTAAGCTTCAAACACAGCTACTGTTCACAGGCCACAACCTCCCTGGGCTCCTGACCAAGAGAGACGGGGCCTCACACCACCACAACAAGTCACAGGCTTGGTTGGTTCCAGCCACTGAGTCAATTAGACGGAGGTGAGATGTTGAAAATAGTCCTGGATTCCTTTGTCAGAATCGCGTCACTGCAGCGAAAAACAGCGTGAGATCAGTCTGGCACAATGCAGGTGTGCAGCTGATGCTCTGTAGCAAGACACGTATGTTTGTTTAAGCACAGATGTGTAAACACAACTATCAGCCGGTATGCGCCCCTGTGTGGACGACGAGGAACAACACCTTAAGGAAAAACAGCGTGCTTACCTGCAGCAAGAAATGAGACAGAAGAGTGAAAATGACAGTGCTTCAGTCTCCTCCACACTAAAGACGGCTCTCATGTCCACTAACAGAAGGAACAGGTTGAGAGTTCTAAGGCTTTTGAGTCAAGTGACTAATTTGTACAGGGAGGAGAGGAGAGGAGAGGCACCGGAAGGGGAGTGCCAGTGTGCACTTTGATGGGGTGGAGGGTGAGACATCAATCCTTTGAAAAGATGGAGACCACCTTCATTGTAAAATATCAACAATCCATAAGAACCCCACATTCTATAAGCCTGGTCCAAGTTTGCTTCCCTCAAACACATTGACTACAGCTCAAACTAAACTAAGATCATTTTCACACCAAGCTTGCTGACTTAAGTCAACAATGTTAAATGTTCTGATACATTTGATCTTTTTGGTTTGGATTGGCTGGCTTCATGTTTTCATGTTGGTTGAATGTGGCAAAGATCTGCCCCCAATATGTGTCCTCAAGTCCACTGTGCCGCTCGTCTTATGGCATTGCAACAATCTGATGATGATGGTGGACAGAGTACAAACATCTGAGCTGAGACTTAATGCACTCATTATCCCCGGGGAGACTGGGGTCTGAAGCACGAGGGCCGGCAGAGGTCCATCACAGGGGCTCATAACATTAATGCACCATTGTTTGGCCATTCTCTAAAATCCTATTTTTGAATTAACATTTCTCTGTCTGTGTTTTTTGCATTTGTTCCTTCATTTGTTTCTCTCCTTATTCCAAGTGCAGCTTGTTTTTCTCTATATTTTCTTTTTATAATCCACATAATCCAAAGCATACTTCTTTTGATCACTTTGGGCTTTAGCGAGTAGTGTTCATGCCTGCCAAAACAAACAGAACTACAGAGAAAGCTTGGTGGGTGCAAACCCAACAATGTAGGTGCGAAACCGCCCAAAGACAAAGGTCACATTCTGTCTCTGTGGTTTTCCAGTTATGTGATCTATGGGCGGTTGCACAGTTAACATAAGTAAGAAGTCTTAACCCGGATAAACTGCGTATATGGATGTGTAGTTTAAAGTATGATGTGATTGATACACTTATGGAGCAAAGTAGTTGAACTTGCTCACCTTGAAATCAAAGTTCTACAGCAAAAGCACACGGTAATCACATCTGCCATGAAATTGGACAAATAAATAATCTGATGCAACATAGCTAATTTGCATAGAACTGAATGATGATATTCTTCAACTGTTAGTTCATTGATATCTTTGTCCATCTCTGGACTATTGGCTTTATTTCTTGTAGTTACTGCAAGTGTAACGGTTGAATCCCGTCTGGTGCCTGCTGACTAACACGATTAACGGAGGAAACACTTCAGAAACACAGAAAAATAAAAGGTAAGATAACATTTTCTGCTCCTCCGTCTGCATAATAAGCTGCATTAACAGCGGGAGTGTGGAAATGTTATTACATGCAGACGGTGGACAGCAGGCTGCAGTCATTAGAGTCTTATTATTGTAAGACATTGCGGCTTAAAACAAATGATAGAAGAACGGCCTTGCCGATACAAATCTTTAAGCGGAGATGATTGGATCTCTAATCTTCAATGGATCTGTCAGCTTGTTTCCTGTTCAACCTGTATGACCTGGTATGAAGTCAAGTGCACACAGTATGGTTCAGCCAAATGAATAAATACATTTTCAAAGCTTGTTACGTAAAAGAAAATAGCCTGTATATCTGCAACTTTGGACTCTGTGGACCTTTAACAGGCAAATCATTTATGAAAACCTGTTTTAAATAAATCCCAGAGCCAGGACACGTTCTTTAGAATAACGTGTTTGTTGTGTATCGCCCTGTAATCCATTACATTACATTACATTACGATCATTTGGCAGACGCTTTTATCCAAAGCGACTTACATTACATTACCACCCTTCGCAGAGGGGGGAGCAATTGAGGGTTTGGTGCCTTGCTCAGGGGCGCCTCGGCAGGGGCTCGAAACGGCAACCCTCCGGTTCCCAAGCGGAAGCTCTAACCACTGAGCCACTGCCTGCCTAATCCAGACATAATCCTAAATTCCATTCATAAACAGGTGTGGGTCTCATGCCCAACGGCAGGTAAACCTACTCTGGCTTGCTAATTGAACACAACAAACACCACCAAACAGTGTGTGCATACACAAGTTGAAAGACAAAGCAAACAGATGAGCTCCTGAAGCCCTGTCTGCTCTTTCCAAGGTTCTTTTAACAACTGCACCTATTTGCACTCTGTAAAATAAAAAATCCTTATCTTGTGTGTGCATATTATATACTACACTACATAATATGTTTGTCAAAGTATGTTGAGTTGTATTTTAAAATCTCTTTAAAACCAAAAGTCAACACAATATCCTGTAATATCCTTGAGCTAAATGAGTAGTAACTCATCTGAAACTACATTAAACCCATTGACATGAACATACACCATACATGTTGAGTGAGGTGAAGGGTGTTTGTGCTACTGTTGGTGTGGTGTTGTGCAACGGTCGTCATGTGCGAACTGGTGACGTGCATGTCTGGGCACAACCCCAGACATGTTCAGATGTTCCTCAGGGCCACAGTGTCGTCTCTGTCCTATCAACTCGTCCCTGTGGGATTGAACGACCAATAAAAGGACCGGAAGTGAAGCGTCGACACACAACACAGGTGTTACAAATAACATTAAAGATGACACCAGTCCATTTAGTCACACTGTCATCTATCAGAAAGGTCTATGGGTCTAAAGTCCAGAGAACACACTGAACTCATCCGGGTCTTTTGACTGTCGGGAGTATTTTGGAAAGTGCCAAGCTCAGTCTGACAGACAAGTGCATGTGTTGAGGGCAACATCATGGCCAGTGTCTCCTGTGGGTCTCTCAGCTCTAAAACTTGACTTTGAACCAAACTTCATTTCATTAATTGATTGGGGTGGGAAATCTTTGCTTTCACATACAATTGCTCTGAACTGTATCATATATTAAACTCAATCCCATAGAGGCAGAAACTTCATCCCATGAGGGAAATGCACTTTACTGAATGTATAGAAACAGAGGCGTGACACTCCGGGTGTTGTTGCTAATACTTTGGTAATGTTGCCAGGCAAAATGCAATAAAGCAAACCGTGCCAGGGAGTGTGTAATAATGCAGCAGGACCTTGCAGAGAAGTGTGTTAACAATATTGACATCAGACAAGCGTTTCTTTGCTTTCACACTACAAAGTGCCTTCACTGCAATGATAAAGTGCACTTTGACTATTATACAAATATTATTGTACTCAACACTCTATCACATTACTCTGATTTCAACATGTGAAGGAGTCAGCGTCCACATTTGACAAACTGCCCAGAGCCAACAGGATGTGAACCCACCACACATCCATAAACAGCTTCTACACTTTACTCTACATCAACAAACTCTCTAGGAAAACATTGCAGATCGATTGCAACAAATCCATGTATCTGCCTCCTTTAACTGCTTCAGAGGTTTCCTCAATCTGGCCAGTTGCAACCTTTACTCGCCAGTGAGCCCCATATGTCAGCCATGTATATTCAAAGGTTCTAAACAAAGCGCATTCATATGGAATCGAGTCAAAAGTAACTCAGGCACGCTGAGCAGGAGTACAAGCCAAACAATACCCACTGCATATTTATCAGGTGGCACAAAAGTGACTCAAATGTCAGATTTGCACATGACTACAGGCAGTCACGTCTGAGTGGCGTGGCACAAACACGCCGTGACCGCTTCGTGGGGTCGCCAAAGACCCGAGACGTTCAAACTAACCTGGCTTTTAGTGAAATAACGCCACGATTATATTAACCTTCTACTCTAATGAGCCCACGCGGCAGACACGGTGAATTTGTCACTTCACGTGGTCCGGACGCGTGATTAAACCCCCGACAGCTCGCCGCTTTTCGCCTTCTACGCCGCTGAAATGCCCGCTCGCGCACAATAACCCGCAGTCACCCCGGCGGACACGTCGACCTGCGGCTAACTTGTAGACGCCGCCGCATGTGAAGACACCCACATTCAGCAGCGCCACTTTAACGCGTGACGGCCGCCGCTTTCGAGGCTAAATGCTAACCGCTAGCTTGACAGGAAAGATACCACGGGATGAAAAAGCTTGAGCTAGCTAGCAGATGACACACAGGAAATTAGCCTACAACGACAGAGCGCTGTGTGGAATTCGTTAATAAAGCTTCGCAATTTTGTGTTACTAATATCGCCACGCAGACCTTAACCCTGCCCGGGTCCATGTTGTGGGAGTGAATGAAAACAAATGGGCTTTTTTTATATATAGTTACCTCACTCGAGTGCCGTGTGCATCTCCTCTCCGCTCGGTACCAAAAAACTGCCGCCTGGTTACGTCAGCGTCTGAACCACCAGTCATTCACCAACGCCTCCTGCGACGTTTCCGTGGCAGCGGCGTGTAGGCGGCGCAGAAGTCTACGGAATCTACGGAAATCACAGGCGCGCCTTTTCCGCCACATACCGTGGAAGCTCGTCAGGTCATATGACCGTTTGGGAGAAACGACCGCCGGGGACTTAAACCAGGTTTCACATCATCAAACACGGCCTCTAATCTCTCCTCATGTCGCCTTTGCGGTCTCTTTGACAAAACACATTTCACACAGCGTATGAGCAGTTCAGGGGGAATTACGTCATGTGATTATCTATCAACCATCAATATCAGACATGTTTATAATTAGAAACATTATATTCAACAAGGTATAAGATTAAACAATACGAGTGTAGTGTTATTAGCACATTAGACAAGCTTTCATTAAACCACTGATCATTTCTACATCCCAAGCAAGCAGATTAGTTGGATCTAAATAGATATTTTTAAATTGAATTTTTGAAGTAGAGCCGTGTGAGAAGGTGTGTATTATCTGGGGTGCTTTTAGCAGCTGTAAACTAAATGATGCTTGTCTCCCCTTGAATTAAAGGTGTAGATTTTACTTGATGGGTAAAGCACAACATGCAGCACAACACAAAGGTGGGAAGCAGTTTTCTCTCTTAACGATGCACTTGGCCACTGGGGGAAGATTATTTCAGTTTAGTATCATTTGCTAAATAATGTAACTGTATAATGTTCACCCTATACATATAATAATAAGCAGAAAAACAAGTCAGTAATATTCTGCCATTAATCATAGAACAGTTTGTTGTTGTCTCAAACATTTGTCTGTTATTGGCACTCTCCTGCCAGTGCCCTTGACCAAGGCACTTGAAGATTTGGACTTGGTCCCAAGGTGCCAGACTGAGGCTGCCCACTGCTCCTCACAGAAAGGTTGAAGGAGTGCAGATAACACATTTTGTTGTAATACAATGGCGATAAAGCCTCCGGACAATAAAAATGTAATGAAATTAATTTCTAAAGGGGATATGGCTTTATATTTTTTGTAAATGTGAGTAGGAGCGAGTTTAAATGCAGCGACACCACAATGCCTTCTGTTATTTACAATATCTCATATTATTTCACCAGGAGCAGCTATGCATTAGTGAACCTGAATCAAATTACAAGCTTCATGACTCATGGCATTCCGTTAGAAATCAGCTGAAATTGTTGAGAAAATGTATTATTGATTTGTAATTTATCACAAACTGCTTTTTGTAAATGGATTTTCATTTGATTTTAGGACAGGAAATGAGTGCAGGTGTGTTAATACTGTACGTGAGAAGAGACTATGGAAGAAAAATGTATTGGATGTAATGCACCAGTATGGAAATGAATGTAAGCAGAGGAGGAAAAGCAATCAGCACCATGTGACCTTTGTTATTGGATCAACACCTCATTGCTGATTTGTGCTACTTTGATTATTTAGCAGGGCCTCATATTTCTTCACAATAGAAATTATGCAAATGAGCTGAGGTGATCTATAGGGGAACACACACCTCTACATTCAACACGGGAGAGAAATGGTTGTGGAACACAGTTTGGTTGTGTTTGTGTTTGTGTGTGTGCGCGCGGGCCATAAAGCCCAAAGCAGACACACACACCACACCGCACGCCTGCTTCCCTGGCACCAGCTGAGTCCACTTCCCAGCTCCTCCCAACGTCGCATTGTCAGCTGTGTCTGTTGATCACAGCAAGATTAATATAGATTGATTGGCAGCCGCGTTCGCCCTCAGAGCTGCAGTCACGCCGCCCCGGGGTCTGTCCCAGTCGTAAAAGAAGCGGTGGAAGTGCCATTGAGGCTTTCGCTGTCGTTTAACCAGTATCCTGGCCCAGCAGAGAGAGGATGAAAAGTGCCAACGACTGTGCTGAATTATGAGCTCGACTCTACCCAGGCCGTATATACAGCCCAGCGCGGGGAGCCATTTCCTGCTGAAATGCCTCTTGCTGCAGATTACTGAGGTAATATTTCCTGCACTGGAACTAGAGTGTTTCTAGTCTGCAGGCAATCTAGCCAGCCCAGCCTCTGCCCGCACGACTACGACTGGCATTAAAAGACGAGGCATTGACTCGTGGTGGAATTGGCCTTTTTAATCACACGGCGGTAAAGAAGGTGAGGTGATTTTTAATGAGGAAAACAAGTAGAACCTTTCACACCAGCCCGAGGCCATAAGGGCTCCAACTGCCATCCCGTGGTACAATTACAGACGCCTGTGAGATAGTTCAGTCGAGTCACATGCCCTGTTCTAAACCTATATTGCCAAAGTGGAATTAAGGTCATCCATCTGGAATGTGTCCTTCCACTTGATGGAAGTAGGAGCTGGGGATGAACAGCCAGGGAATAGTCTGTGTGTGTGTGTGTATGTGGCTGACATTTTGCTGATACAGAGCAACACTGGCTCCCCGACACAGACCCCAAAGTTCTCTGTCCTGGAGTGTAGCCAGGGACACAAAGACAGAGGGTGAGACAGGCCAAGTGACATCCAATGAGAGCTCATGGATTTTTCATTCCCTTTAATCGAGTTGATATTGGGGAAAGACAAGAGCACACTTGTTTGCCTTTAGGTTTGTTGTACTTGAAGCTGTAACACCCACCCACCCACACACACACACACACACACACACACTGACAGCCACCCTAACTTGTGCTCATCCCTGATCAATTCCACTGATGGAGGACCTTCAATACTTGATTTAAATATAGATATTAAAGATCTTCACTCACACATCAACAAGGAACCTCTGCCTTCTATGTCTCCATCATTCCATCCATGGAACAAAAAACAATTCTTATTTCGGGTTTTAGGATTAAGAACCTTTGTACCATGTAAGTTAATATCATCACAGAACATCTCCAGTTGTGTGTTACCTCCATAAATAAATGTTTGTCTGTTTTCAAGGCAAAGTCTGGAAATACAACAGAGCAGATGAGACAAATCAAGTCTCATCTGCTGATTATCTCTTCATTGATACCTTATTATGTCACATTCATGGGGATATTTTCATTAGTTTCTATTGTCTTGGTGTGGATATTAATCATCTAAACTGTGTGTGTGTGTGTGTGAGTTCATTGTCATTCATTTCAGCGGCTCTAATTAAACTAACCATCACCTGCGGTTTATAAACTCCTCTGTGTTCTTGCCAAAGAAGCACAGAAAGTTGGGTTGAAGTTTCCGTTTGAGGCTAATTGGAGTATTTTCCTTTGTGAATCCCTGACACACAGTGACCGGTCTTACGCGTGTCAAAGGAATAATTAGCTCAGTAATTACTCTACATTTACGTAGAACGGGTTGAATGAGTCTAAACGCCTTCACCGCACCAGTTGGAGTCTCAGCAGCCATTCATTGATAACAATAAAGTCCATTAAGAGATACTACAGGTATACTTTTCACTCGTACAGCGCAGAGATCAAGATTCTGTCTTCTGACATTTTCCTCTACCCAGGTGCATCTTCCTGTCGATAACCGACACGCCGCTGTGCGTCTCTCTGAGTTCTAACAGGAAAGGAATCAGGCTCATGTTCAAAGGAGGGCCGGCTTCTCTCCGCTGTGTACCACATTCTGCACAGTTTACATGTGTTACAGGGATATTATTGGTTAAAAATGAATGATTTTCTGTTTTATCTGTGTGGAAAGTTCACTTGCAGTACAATATACTGTATCTTTATGATGGAATTGATTGATTCAAATGATTTGCTGCACTTTTGCCAACAAACAGAGCGAAGGATGCAAACAATAATGTGACAAGGAAGCCAAGAAAACATTTGATTGAATAAAATAAAGGAAGTTTCTGTTATAACTTAATTTTTTTGACTACATTTCCTGTGACTGTATTTTACTTTGCAAAGTTACAATAAAGCACAAAACATCTCAAATTCCTCGTTGC